>NW_009725523.1:0-31517 GCF_000703405.1 Apaloderma vittatum
CGTTTTCACACGGGGCGTCGCGTTTGCATCTCTGTGCTGTTACCCCGGCGAACTGCACAAGAACCAGCGAGGAGGCGGCACCCGCTCGGAGTCGCTGGAGTAGAGACTCTGTGCTGTCCTTACCTGTAGAGAGGCTCAGTGTATGTCTGATCTACCAGCCCCGGTCCCAGGACCTTGGCGCTTACGGGTCTGACACCGTATTTTTTAATGCCCGTGTGTGACTGCGTATGCAGAAGGCTCATCTCAGCTTTCAGTGTGAAAATGACAGAGTGACTCTGGCTTTTATTAATTAAGAAAAAAAACAACAAGAGTGTACTTATGATTTAGTGGTGTTCATAGGTCTGGCAAAATGTTGGATTCAATGATGAGTGATAGGATGAGGGGAAATGGATTTAAATTGCACCAGGGGAGGTTCAGGTTAGATATTAGGAAGAAATTCTTTACTGAAAGGGTTGTCAGCCATTGTAACAGGCTGCCCAGGGAGGTGGTTGAGTCGCAGTCCCTGGAAGTGTTTAACAGACGGGTGGATGTTGCATTGGGGGACATAGTTTAGTGGGTTGATAGGGCTGGGACAAAGGCTGGACTCAATGATCTTCAAGGTCTCTTCCAGCTGAAACTATTCTATGATCTTGAAGGTTTTTTCCAGACGAAACTGTTTTATGATTCTATTTCACTTCTAATTGTTTGCATTTGCTTTAGCAGAATTTGAAGTAAGCTCAAAGCCCATTTCCACGGCAAAAGGAAATCTGTATATACGACTGCCTGTTTGATTTTTTTTTTTTAATTTATTTTAAAGCAGCTGCATCTTGTCAGTTTAAACTTTACTGACTTGGCAAACATTGCAAGTAAAGCCAGTGTAAACTGGCAGGCACTGGTAGTTTAACAAGTGTAGTCAATGGAAATTTGGGTTCAGAACAGAGTAAGCCTTTTGCTTCAAATTGAGATGCCTTACTCTAAGTGAAAGAAGGGCAACAAACAGGTGAGAAAGGTGGCTAATGTGATTCACAGCTGTGTGTGCCAGAGAACCTCCTTTTGTTGGTGATAGCTGTTTTGCCAGGATACTCCTGGGTATCCAGGAGCTATCCCTACTTAAGACACAGTTCTGCCCACGGAGGGGCATAAAATAGCATAATGATGGTATTTGTGAGTTGAAGGTAGCTTTTCTTTTTTTGTTGGCATGCTTCCTGTGGCTTCTTTCCAACATAAAAGATGCTGGAACACACATTTATGCTCTCCCTTTACAGGGACTAATACCACTAAGGTATTGGGCACATCAGTTGCTAAACCAACAAAGACAATGGAAGTTTCTGTCCTGGCATTTCTCTGAGGACTGTTGTGCTGCCAAACTTTCTGTATTTTCTGAAGAAGATGACTGAATGCTTTATTTAGCAGTTCATGTGAATGTTAGTATTCAATTAGTTTGCATAGGATGCTCATATCCTGTGCTACTCTTTCTTCCTAAAAGGCTGAATGTAACTTCTCCAATCTCAAAAATCCAATTTTTTCATGTCATCTTCGAGCTAGGGGCACAATAGCCTGCTTGTTTCAGCTTTCACTCATTTGAAAGTCCAATTTTCTTCTTATCCTCAATGTCAAAGTCTCCAAAGAGCTTAAATTAGCAGCAGCTGCGTTTGTAAACCCTAATAGAAAGTTTCACGTTCTATTTCTTTTGTTTGGTTGGTTTTTAATAGAGAACATGTGATATTCTGTCAGATGTTTATTTTTAATATGAAATCTAATGAAACTATAAATAGGTATTTTCATTAGTGATGATATAGTGTTGATATGTAGCTGTGCACATTAGGTACAGAATTCCATTAAGTAAACTAAGATAAAATTTTTCAAAAATCTCCATAGGACGTGTGTGTATGTGGCCCTCCTGAATACAGATTATACATGCACATACTTCAGTGAACCATTACCAGGAAGTTGACTATTTTGTAGACAAAGCCAAACAACCTATTTTGAATTCATACAGAAAGCTTATTTTCAGTAGTAGATTGTTATCTAAACATCAGAAATAGTCTCCTCAGCTCTTCAGTTTATGATTTGGTAACACTCAAGTTTTTTCATGTAGAACATTGTGTTCCACAACCTGAAGGCTATGGTGAACACCACACCAAAGAGAAGTAATTTACATGCTATAAACAGAGTTCTTCAATTAATACTTGGTGCTAGGCAGTAAAAATCAGGATGGTATCCTGCCTGTCAAAATTGTATTGATTTAACTATCTTCTTGGCATAAGAAAGGCAACTGAAAAATATCTGAATACTTAAAATTCGTAAAATACTTCAAAGCGTTTGAAGCAGCTGCTGTATTACCTGTAGTTTCACATTGTAGAAGGATGCCCGTGGTCCTTTTACATTGTTCCATTCAAAGCCTGAAATGCACTTAAAAAAAATCTCTCTGATGGCGCTACTCAGAGAAGAGCCTGTTTGATGCTCAGGAGTGTTTGAGCGAGGCACCTGATAGAAGTTAAAACAAGCTTAAAACCTTTTTCCTAAGGGCTAAAGAAGGGAACTTTTAGTCGTAAAGAGGACTATAGAGGGTGAACTTTGAGCTCTTTGGTGACTCTTTTTCATTATGTTCTTCTCCTGTTCCCTAGAGCTCCTCTCATCTCTTCTTTTCTGCTTTTCCTAGCTGTGAAAAAACAATGTAAATCCTTTCCCCATTGGGATCGGACAGAGCACTGCTGGCAATCCAGTAGTGCGGGGTGAGAGCCCAGGTGTTCTGTTTCGTGTTTTGGGTACGTGGAGATCAAGTGGCACTGCACAGTGTAAGACAGTTGCACTTGTGTCTTTACGCTTTTCATAAACAGGTGAAAGGAAAAGCTAATTTATGATAAAATTAATGGGAAGTGCTTATACTGCATTAAAAAGAAACTGTGCATTGTAACAGGTGATTGCTGTGAAGGAACTGTGAACCTCAAGAGAGATGCCATTAAAATCACTTAAAGACTACGTAACATAGCCATATGAGATTTAATTCAATGAAAAACAATATATATATATATGTTGTATGCTTGTAACACACATATGTGTATATATATATATATTTGGATTAAATATGGGTATACGGGTGTCTGGTTGTGGAAAGGGTAGCTCTTCTTGAAGTTGCATTGCAGAGCAAGGGGTGCATATGTGGGTGAGACCTGTGAGTGCTGCAGCCAGTTCGAAGAGAGGCAGTCCCTGTCCAACTGAGTTTATACTGTAAATAGACCAAGGACAAACTGAAGGAAGTAAATATTTAAGACTGCTTAGAGTCATATGGCAGGCTTCAAAAAAATCTGGCATTTCGGTTAATAACTTGATTCCCACTCGTAGCTCCTGTCCATCAGACCAGGCTACGAAATGGTCAAGAAACAGTCTCCAGGCCCCAGAGCAGTTGATGTTCCACGTAGCCAAGGGTGGGGTCTATTGTGTCAGCTGAGGTTTTCTTGTTGTTTGATTTTTTTTTTTAGGGTTTTGTTGTTGTTTTTTAAATACTGCCTATTGATTCTGGGTGACAATTTGCTTAGAAATACATACATGATCCACTTGTGTGCTTAGCTCGATGTGTGCCAGCAGGGTGCTGATAGGGAGTTTGTGGTGGCTGCAGACCTGGGTGTTGTGCGTGCTGGCAGGGCACAGAACAGAAAGGCAGTGGCTGCCCTCAGGTTGCTTGCAGTCTTGAACGAAGATGAAATCCAGCGTGTGGATGCAAGCGGATAAGTATGTCCTAAGGCTCAACTTCACCCAGAGAGTTGTGCTTTGGACAAGCTCCAGTTAGCTGGGTGGTTGCATATGAATGAATAAGATTTCCAGCAGCAGAGAAGCCTAGTAGAAATTACGTTCTCAAGTGACCTCGAATGCAATAGGCAGGTCATGTTTGTACCAATAATGTTAACTCATCCCCTGATGCTGCTTTCATATTTTCTCCTGTGAAGTGGGCTGTCTTCATGAGCTGTAATAATTCCCTACGGAGAACTCCTCGTGGCTTTAAGCGTTATCAAAGCACTACGTTTCTGTCTGAGTGGTCCTTCAGTGATCAGGTCATCGCATCCCTCGTGTAGGCTCTGACTGCTTGCTCTTCAGCCGCAACTGGAGACTTCGATGCAGCTGAAGTCTCCGGAGAGGGATCACATGAACAAAGAACGAATCAAAAAAAACTTGCTGAGACGTGCTTTTGAGGAGTTGCTTGGCTGTCATATTTCTTGCAGTGAAATACATCTAACCAAAGAACACAGGCAAGTTGACTGCATGTTAACAGCCTGGGTAGTTAAGTGTAGGCAAGCATTGGAGATGGTACAGGAGGTTCAATCAATAGCAGTTATTCCTCAAGCCTGCAAAAGCTGCTATATCCCTTTTATTGTTGGTCCGCTGCAGTAGTGAGTGCTTAGCAGACATGGTAAGGAGTTCCTGAACACCTAGAATGTAGAAACGCAGTGTTAATAAAGGCTTGCACTTGAGATGGCCATCAGTGCAGGTGGCGCTCTTGTTTGGAGAAGTGTATAACTTGAAATATGGAAACCAGCATTTTTTAAAAAACTATTTAGTAATGTTGAGGTGTGTTTTACTGTAGTCTCCTCATCTCTCAGACAGTTGAGACCAGTAGTTGGAAATAAACAAGAACATTACTGAAATACATGATTTTTTTTTCTCCCACTGTAGACATGTGAATGGGATGGGTATGAATGGGGTCAAATTTATGGCTGATGAAGGTGCAGGGAACAAGAACTGGCTTGCTGTTGCATAGTACTCAGTTGAATAAGCCACTGGGTTGGAAATTCAGCTCCTTACATGTATGAGAGAACCTAAGGCGAGTTGCACAGTCTTACTTGATTTTCCCCGTTGGAGGTACCCGTGTAAAAAGTCTACTGCTTAAATATTGCTGTCCACTGATTTTTACAGGAGGAACGGAGTTTGGAAATGGGCATGGACTTCAGCTGTGTAAAAAGTCTACTGCTTAAATATCGCTGTCCACTGATTTTTACAGGAGTAACGGAGTTTGGAAATGGGCATGGACTTCAGCCCAAACTGCTGGATGTCTTGATACACGTCGATAAACTATAATTGGCTGAAGGCCAGTGAGTATGTGAGGAACACCATTTGCATGTATGTGCTCTAAAGACACAAATGGTGAAGCCTTGTATTCTTGCTTTTTTTTTGTCTCCATATTGGAATTTCTTGCAATTCGGTTACCACAGACAGGCCAGCTTTGAGGAGTCACTGAAATACTGGTGAGGCACTAACTAGGTTCTCTGCCATCTTATAAAGTGTATAAAAATATACTTAAATTTTTAGGTACTAGTGCAATGGTCCTAACTCTTGAGACCTATACTAAGCAGCCAAATATGAGATTATGTAGTGTAAGGGTCCCAAGACCATCTTTGCTAGGAGAGACTGTTTCCAAGGGATGGGTCCCTGGCCCACTCACATAATTGTTTGGTATGGAGAGTAATGAAAAAGCAAAGACCAGCACTCCCATCCCTCCCTACCTCCACCCCCATTACACCTCTAATGTCTTGTCTGAGAAGCGTATCAGTCATCTAATACTTCATGAAATTGTAATGCATAGGGTATTGTAATACCATAATTTGTAGTTTAGTGTTGTCAATATTTGTGTCTTTCGTGGTACTTCTGTGAAGCCTCTGGAAGTACAAATGTTTTTTCCACAACTGCAGTAACAAATTACGTGTTCCTCTAAATACCTGGCTAATTTTTCTGCTTCTGCTGTGTTGTTTGTTTTTTGGTTGTTTGTTGTTTTAATTTGCTGTGTCAAGTTATGTTATATGTTAAAAATCATGGTGTGCTAGGCTTTCTCTGTTTCACAAGGTACTCACTTAAACTTTTTTAGGACAGTAAATGAAGAACTTGGCATACATGACATGGCTGGCTGTCCAGTGCTTCTGTGCCACTCTTTGGAACTATTGATTATATTTAAAGGAGCACTGTTAAAGTTGTTCAAACTGAAAATTTATGCTGCAGTACCTTGCAAGTGACTCCAAATTACAGGTTTTAACTTCAACAATTCTGATCTTTCTTGTAACTTGAAATAACCCCTTAAGAGCGCTGCCAGGGTTTGAAACCACTTCAACTTGTTATTTGGCGTATCTTTACATGAAGAAGGTTTTTGTATTTGTTGTGAGACACAGAAATAAACTAAATGTCCCCAATTTAATACATATGGGAAGCTCAGCTTTGGCAATATCCGCTTTCAGTTTGCCTGAACGATCTGGACAAGATTTTGTTGTGCTTTGGGAAATAAATGGTGTCTTTGCCATGTACATAAACACATAGACATGTGGAAGGGCTAGTTAGGTGGAGAGTAACGCTGTCAAGTGCAACATCCGGATGATAAGAAAACCTTCACCCAGCCACCATTATCTCCAGATAGTGTTTCGTGGCAGCTGCAGGGATTTTCCTGGAGAGAAATGTCTAAAATTACATCCCCCTCTTCAGTTCTTTAAAGGTGGAGGGGGAATGCATTTACTATGGGAGCACACTGAAAGCCCACTACCGGCATGCCAAAGCATATCTGTAAGAATGCTTTGGTGTTGGTACTGTTAAAATGAAACTTTTCTGCTGAAAGGCTTGTTTGAGGAGAAGAAGTTGCTCATGTGTTTTTTCTTGTTTCCTAAACAGAAGTTACTGGACTGGCTGTGCTGCAAGTCTCTGGTTTGCCTGGGTAGCCTTCATCACCAACTCATGGGTGTTATTCTTAGTGCTATTTTTCTGCTTTCTTCTCCAGAACTTAGCAGATACTACCTTGCAAAAGCAGCTACTTCGTGTTCCTTCATATACATCTCAACAGCATCTCTGTGGTTGTTTCTTTTTGGGTTACTTTTGGGAGTTGTGCTTTCCTTCCAGGAAACATGAGACAGCTGTGCCTGGTTTTGCCCATCAGAGTGGACTCTTCTTCTCTCCCTGACTGTCCTGGGCTTCCTCCTACACATCCCTGCTCCCTGACTCCTGGTGTGCAAGACTTTGGGCAGGATCCATCGCCTCGGCCCCTGTTTATTCAGAGGCTAATATTAGTAGGGCCCAGGTTTCTACCAAGCCTACTTTCGTTCCTGTTTTGCATTGCTGGGAACGTCCCCTCTTCTCTCACCCCTTGTGGCAGTTTTCAGTTGTTTTCTACTCTCCTGCTTATATTTTTTAACCTAACTCTTGACTTGGAAGCTGGCTGCCCAGCTTCTGTGTGATCTCTAGGGAGAGGGAAACCTGCTTGGTGATGCCAAATCAGGACATGGCTTACATAAATTCATCTACGATGTCTTTCTTTACCCTCTCATACTATTTGGTGTGAAATAAACACCGAGGGTGTGACCCGTTTTTTTACTTTGGATGGTGCTGTCTCTTGCAGCTGGCCTTCCCTGCGTCTTCCCTGCCCTGTTTTTTTGTCTGTCCAACCTTAGCTGAGCAGTCGGGAGAGCTGCTGTCCCATCCTGGCAGCATGCAGGGCAAATTACAGGCTGGGAGAGGGAAACACCCCCAGCTGTGCTGGAGAGCTGAGCCTCTGCAACTCCGGCTGGGGGCAACTGAGCATTTTTGGCAAAAGTTTTTGGCATTTGAGCGGATATGGTTTGTTTAACTTCACACTTTTTGCTTACTTGACGAAACTGCATCTTCATCTGAGGACAGATGACATCAGTGGGGGTTACGGTTAGCTGCTCTGAGAGACCAAGTTCTGCTCAGCGCATAGAGCTCAAAGAAATGAGGATGCTTGAAATGATACATGTGCTGGGTTGCACCTGTGAGACGGGTCATTATGAGCTATTTTCAAGGGAGGGGAAAAAACCCACTATCAAAACATGCAAGATGCATATCGTGAAGATGCTTGATTTCATTAATTTGCTTGACACTGGTGAGTGAATATCTACATATGTGTATATATGTCTTTCATTTCTATAGTCTTTGAATTGTGACATGTGGCTGCATCCTTCATGGAGGCACAGAAGAAGCTTCTGCACCTTCACAAGAAATTATATAACAATACATTTTATGGTACTGCTGTCTTTTGCTTCAGATCTTGCAGTGGGTAAAAATATATGCATGTGAGAATAATCCACATGTGTAATTTGAATGATTTAGAAGTTTGTGTTGTAAGGAAGGTTTGTTTTGAAGATTCTGAAATTACTGTTGTTGCTACAGAAGTAAATCCTTTCTTTCCAGTCGTGTAAAGTTCAGAATTTGTCACAACTCTGAATAGACAGACTTTCTTACAATTTGAGCAGTGTAACTGAAGGCATCTGATTTTATGCTTCCCTACTTCTCACCCTCCTCTTGTACTTTCAGGAAATGCCAGTGCCATTTAGGGTGCTGGATTTAGACATCTTGTACTTATACCCACTTAGAATAGCCTGGCAGTATGAAAGTAGTCATGTATTCAGGCTTCTCCAGCAGTGCCTTGTCGTGCTGCATGGTTTACCCGAAGCCTACACTTAACCAGTGTGGGCTGGCAACGTGAGTCACCGAACAAAATCTGTCTCCTTTTATGCTGAACTGAGACTTTTAACCTGCTAGGGCCTGTGGTCCATCTGGGTGTCCATCAGAGGTTGTTGTCAGGCTTTCTGAGATTGACTGGCCAGATGACAGAAATGCTGTTTCCAGCTCCTGCCTCAGAGTTAAGTTATAAACCTGAGCAAATTACACTTTACTTTAGAGTTGTCAACTCTAGGGCAATGCACTTTAAACAAAATTGCTTGTTTCGAATCCGCCTGTCATGAGTCTTGGCTGAAGACACTGTGATAAATGGGACTGACAAATAGCAACAGAAATGCGTAGACAGGAGATGTAAGTAAGACCTTGCAGCTGCATAGATTAGGTCTTGAGCAATTTAAATAAACTTCAGCTGAAAAGCCATGCAGGTTCTCCTCATTGCCCTCCTCCTAAGCCCTTGTGAGAGCTGAAGCAGCAACTTATACTTTGGATTATATTTGCTCAATCGGTTCTTTTAAAACTGTCCTATTTAATTCCTTGTCACTTTTAGTTTCCACTGTGGAAGGAGCTGTGAGGAGTCCCTGCAATCGTGGTGAGATGCACGTGTGTGTGTTTGTGAGCAGGGAGGAGGAGGGCTTGGCAGGCTCCGTGTTATACGGCAGCTTACAAGTTCATACAGGATCTCTTTTGGGCTTTTAGTTGTGAGCCACCTGCAATGAGAGTGCTCCAGCCCTGTAACAAGCTCCAGAAAATCTCTGAGGGCTGGAGCAAGTTTTACATTGTGGAGCTGTCTGATGGACTGCTCTTGCTAGGAGTTTCTTGCTGAGGCAGTGGATTGTCAGGGGATGGTGGAGACAATCTGTAGTACAGTTGCTTTTTTTCCCAGAAAACATTTTGTTTGCAGAGTAAGTTGGATGAGGAAGTTGGGACCAGGGAGCTTCTTGTCAGGTCTTGTTGGAGGTTGCCCTTGGCCTGATTTCTCATTGGCAAATGTTGACTTGTCTCAGGCTGCTGTTGAAGTGATGCCTTTGCAAATAAGAGATGCTGAAGAGCCTGTCCGTGGCGTATGACTGAATAGATGCCACCTCTTGCTTCGATGTAAGAAAGCCAGTACAGGACTATGTATAAACATTGAGGGAGTAATAGAATCAGAGAATGATTTGGTTTGGAAGTGACCTCAAGGATCATCTAGTTTCAATGCCTCTGCTATGGCAGGGACATCTCCCACTAGATCAGGTTGCTCAAGACTCCATCCAACCTGGCCTTGAACAATTCCAGGGATAGAGCATCCACAACCTCCTTGGGCAGCCTGTTCCAGTGCCTCAGCACCCTCAGGGTATAGAACTTCTTCCTTATATCTAGTCTACATCTACGCTCTTCTACCCCTCAACCTATCACTACAGGCCCTTTTAAAAAGTCCCTCCCCAGCCTTCTTTTAGGCCCCCTTCAGGTACTGGAAGGCTGTTATAAGGTTTTCCCAGAGCTTTCTCTTTTCCAAGCTGAACAACCCTCACTCTCAGCCTGTCCTCATAGGAGAGATGTTCCAGCCCTCTGACCATCTCGGCAGTCCTCCTCTGGACTTGCTCCAACAGCTCTATGTCTTTCTTGTGTTGAAGGCTCCAGTATTCCAGGTGGGGTCTCACAAGGGCAGAGAAGAGGGGCAGAATCACCTCCCTTGACCTGCTGGTCACACAACTCTTGATGCATCCCAGGATACGGTTGGATTTCTGGGCCATAAGCGCACACTGTTGGCTCATGTTGATCTTATCACCCACCAACACACCCAAATCCTTCTCCCAGGGACTCCTCTCAATCCACTCATTGCCCAGCCAGTATCTGTGCTTGGCATTGCCTTGACCTAGGTGCAGGACCTTAAACTTGGCCTTGTTAAACTTCGTGAGGTTGGCCTGGGCCCACCTCTCAAGCCTGTCAAGGTTCCTCTGATGGCATCCCTTCCCTCCAGCATGTTGACCGCAACACAACTTTGTGTTGTCGGCAAACTTGCTGAGGGTGCTCTCGATGTCACTGCCCATGTCGCTGACAAAGATGTTAAATAGTACCAGTAATGCGGGTTGTCTTCTGCACACGGGACACACCGCAATGTGGAACTGACTGCAGTATGCTTGTAATTTTGCCCATCAGAGTAAAATTTCATAAGAAAGAGGGGAAACTTTGAATAGTGAAAAGAAACTAACAAAGCTCAGAAGCAGATTTTTTAGATAGGCATGTTTGTAGATAGGCAGGTATGTGGATCCTTTGGTTATTATTTGGTCTATCTGCAGTGGAAATCCATGTCAAATCTTTCACCATTTTTTAGTGATATGGGATCAGATTGGCAAATGGCAGGTGAGAACACTAAATTAGAGAACCTGAGCATTTGATTTTATGGTTGTGTCTGAGTGGTGCAAATCATTAAAGCTTTTTCCAAAAGCTGTGCATGCTCCCCAGGTGAAGAGCTATGCTTTGTGAAATGGTGTGCCTGGTTGAGATACATAGAAAACAGTGGAGCTGTTATTTTTTGAGTATTAAAAAAAAAAAAAAAGGGAGTGAGGCACCTTCAGATTTCTCATTTCTCCGTAGAAGACTTGAGGGTTCGGGTTGTCCTGGTGCCGTGAGGGCTGGCAGTAGGACAGGGATGTCTCTCAGTGGGGCAGAGGCAGTGAGCAGAGCTGGGACAGGGACCAACTTCTGCTGCAGGGACTGGCTCCGAGGCCACGCCAGGGGCCCAGATGGATGAGCGGGGTTTGAGCTGGTGTGAACGTTACGGGAACTTACAGGTCACAAGTGTTTAACTTCCATCTGGATTTTGGGTTAAATTTCACATTATTTACATTATTTGTTAGCATTAATTATTAGTAATGGTTTAGGCAATGATTTCATTTTTCTGTGAGAATATTACTAGCTGAGGACTTTTTGTGGTGTTTATTAATTTATTTTATTTTTCCCAGCATGTTTGACGTGCTCCCCTTTTACATCCATGTCTCCAGTCTCTATGACAAACTTGGAGATTGTCAATCTGCCTTTAATGGCAAGCCCTGAAATCTCATGAGTCAGTTTTTCAGACATTGATGCTTCTGTGAGCAGGAAAAAATGAGAAATAATGATGGCATCCCTATTTTGTCTTTATCACAGAATGAAAGGGGTTGGAAGGGACCTCTGAAGATCATCTAGTCCAGCCCCGAGAGACAAAACAATTGATCTTTGTTTTATTCCCCAGTTTCTTTGAACAGCGTAATATTTTGACACTCAGAAGAAACTTGGCATGACAAGAGTACAAACAAATCCAAAAATCTGTTATTTGAAAATATCTGTTCTGCTACATGCTTGGCTTGTTCTTTCTGAGAGCCTCTAGTTGCCATTTTCAGGACATTTATGAAACTTGAGCAATTCTTCAGTACTACACTGTCTTTGCAGACGAGTAAAATTCATAGAACTGTCTATTAAAGGATTACTTCTTAATTATGTTAAGCAAACCCTGACCTTGGTAATTTGAAGCTGTCTGCCAGCTTGCTTGCTGGAGCTGGTCATTCCTGCCAGATGTTGTTCACCAGTGCTAAGCGTCAGCCTCCCCTTAACGAAAGGGACCCAGAGTGTGGCTGTCCTTAGGTGACACAGCTGCACCAAGTACAGCATGAATTTGTGTTTCCCTGCTTAGCCCTGCTGCTTTTTGGCACTTTCTGATGCCAGGAGACTGGGGCTGGACCTGCTGCTGCATTTCCAGGAGCTGAAGGAGATGAAGCATCATCCTTCTTGCTGAGGACTGAGGTCCTGGCCGCAGCCTCTTGGTTTCTGCTCTTGGCCTCACAGGATGGCAGGGATGGGGAGGAGAAAAGGGGTGCTACTGGATATTTGGCAATGATGTGGTGCAGACAGGAGGAGGAGAGAGGTGGGCATGTAGGATCACCGTCTCTGTTGCCCTGCGCTAGCTGGGGATGCGTTTCTGGTTTCTGCTTCCCTGGGTCCCTCGCTGCCTGGCTGAGCGGCACAGAGGCTCTGCAGAAGCTGAGACCAGATTGCTGAAGGAGAGGCCCATGGCATTTACTGCAAGGACTAGGAAAAGTCATGGTTTAGTTCTGTCTTCAAGGTCATACCTTTTGAAAAACCTACAGGTGGGCCAAAAAGGTTGCTTTCAGGGTCCCATTTAAGGTGCTCCAGGTACTTCTGCTGTTTCTGGCAGTGGCAGTGGATTTTCACAGCCCTTTTCCCTCTCCTGAAGGAGCAGGGTGTGGTTCTGGAAACGCAGCTTTGGTGTGTTGGGGTCATTGATTTTATTTAAGTTAATATTGGTATTATCAGGTTTCTCTTTGGCTTAAACCAGCATTTAGGGTTCTGGAGACTGAGGAAATTTAATTCTCTGTTGATTTCTTTTTATTTACCTTCTAGTTTGAGGCATCTGAAGTTTCTGACCATTGTCTTTGGCAGTATGGCTATATATATATTTTAATATAAAACTAACACTTCTCATGAATCATGTAACTTCAGCAGATAAAATTTAAAAGAATCACCAAAAGATCAATGTCTTATTGTATCAAAAGCCATCAATACGGTATTTTTTTTTTAATACTTTTGTGACATACATGTGTCATTAGTGAAACTGGAACATCTAAGCCTATACCCTTACGAATGACATTGGTAAGCACACTTTCAGAAGGAAACTTGTTTACTCTCTTATTTTCAATGGAGTTGAGAACTTGGAGAATATCCTTCTGATTGGGAGTTGCCGCTGACATGAATATTAATGAAAAATGAGCAAGCATTTGGAAAGCAGTATATCAAATGTTCATTTAAAATCTGATCAGCATTATTTTGTGCTGGTTGTAGCAAAAGAACTTTTGAATCTACCCTAGGATATGATTAAAAATTATTATTTTAAACAAAAGGAACAAGGCAATTCTGATCAGTTTGTTTGCACGACTTCTGTGCTTTTGGCTGCAAATTCCATCTTAAATATTGTTTGGTTTGAGTCTGTTTTTAATACTGGTCTTCAGAAATAAATTAAATTGCTACCTCGTGAGTGTTGAGAGCAATTGTTTTTCCTTCAATTAATTAGTTTGCTATTAAATTTTAAGTTCCTCTGCACCTCTGTTGTGTGGGTTGTCTTTTTTAAAGTTTCACCTATTTTTCTGTTTTCTGTGCTCAGTTTTTGACTTGCTCACTGCTCTACTTGGCTCTGAATTCCTCCCTAGGGTAATGCCTGCTTTTTCTCCTTCATGGTACTGCTGCAAAGCATGAATAGTTCTGGAGCCCTGAGAAGTCTCTCTTCCAAGAAGGGCCTCTGGTATTAATACCAACAACCCTTAACTTTTTTGTCTGCTTGCAGGGTGTTTGCAGGTGTCATGAATGAAATAACTTTTCTAGAGCAGGGACTTTGTAAACTGCTGTTTATACTTCTAGTTTCTCTAAAAGTTGTTCATGTTGAAGTGAGACACTAAGTATGTTGTGAGATTTCACCTGGACTGCAGTCATATTTACTCAGAAGAAAACTGGTGAGAAAATGCAAACTGACAAGTTGAAGCTAACTTGAGAAGTCCTGCTTGAGCCAGTTGAGGATAATGAGCCACAGTGGAAGATATATATGCATATGTATGTATATACACACACATTTTTTTTTGAAGTGGTGACTTAGGGAGGGTAAAGAAGCATTGCACAGAGGAGAAGTCCTCAAGAGAGCTTGCTGCCAGCATAGGGTTTACAGCAGTGCTGTGTCACTTCTGACACTGTGTGACTCCACTTACTAAAGAGCAAGAGATCACAGTTAGTAACTTCACATTTTTCTGCCCTCCGTCTGCTTTCTAGGAATTTGTTGGAGAGTTTCCTATGCATCACAGGCAACTCTTGATGCTGTTTTTCAAGTGTTGCTGTAGTGTCTAATACTTAAAGCTGAGATTTTTTTCATAGGGAACCTTTCTTCTAGTCTCCTCATAAAATCTGAAAAATGTTTTTTTAATGGCAGAGCTTCAGAAGTAACACACGGCTCAAGGATAAAGAGAAGAGGGGAAAGCAGTGTATCTGGTGCTGTGGTATTTAAAGTTAGATATTGAGATGTGCCAGTTTCTAGTGCCAGCATTAAAAAAAAAAAAAAAATTGAAAAAATTTCTTACATCTGCCCCAAAGGGGCAGAATAGATCAGGGTTAGTTTTCAGTCTCTTCATTTGAAAAGTTATCCCAAAGTCCCTTGGAACTTGACATTAAGGAAACTCTCAGCTTTAATATTCTTCACTTAATTAACCTTAATTACTAGTAGTTCTACCTCCTTTTAGTTACCAGTAGTAATACTTCTTTTCAGTCCCTTACAGCCCTTCTGTAGGTGGCCTGGTGTTTTTCTACCTTTTCAATCTGTTCCAGAAATTTAGACCTACATTAACATAAGGGAAAAAAAACATGGTGAAGTATGTTCATGGAAATTATTTCTCTGTATCTTAAAAGATATTTAAGTTGGAGCATTTATTTTTCCAAGTAGCAAGTGATATGACAAGAGGAAATGACCTCAGGTTGTACCAGGTGAAGTTTAGATTGGATATTAGGCAAAATGATGACTGAATGGGTTGTCAAGCATTGGATCAGGCTGCCCAGGAAAGTGATTGAGTTCCTGCCCCTGCAGGTATTTAACAGTGCTGGCAACAGGCCTGTGTTGCTTGCTTTCAGGAAGTGAAAGGTACCTTCCAAGGTCCCTGCCAGCCCATCATTTCTTCATTACTCCACATTCACACACCAGTACAATTTTCAGGATATGTGAGCAGAATCCATCAGCAAAGCAGCTTTGAAATTAAAGTCCCTCTGGCTGCTGGTCTTTAATTAGATCAGGATGCTCAGAGCCCCATCCAGCCTGACCTTGAATGTCTCCTGGGATGGAGCCTCTACCAAATCTCGGGGCAACTGGCTCCAGTATTTCACCGCCTTCATTGTAAAGAACTTATTCCTTATGTTCAGTCTAAATCTACCCTCTTTTAGTTTAAAACCATTGCCCTTTGTCCTGTCACAACAGGCCTTGCTAAAAAGATGGCCCCCATCTTTCATACAGATTGCACTTAAGTACTGGGAAGCCACTACAAGGTCTCCCTGGAGCCTTCTCTTCTCCAGGCTCAACAATCCCAACTCTCTCAGCCTGTCCTCACAGGAGAGGTGCCTCAGCCCCCTGATCATCTTTGTGGCCTCCTCTGGACCTGCTCCAACAGGTCCATATCCTTCTTGTGTTAGGGGTCCCAGAGCTGGACATGGCGCTCCAGGTGGGGTCTCACCAGAGCAGAGGGGCAGAATCACTTCTCTCAACCTGCTGGCCACGCTTCTTTTGATGCAGACCCAGAGGCAGGTGGAAGTGTGCTGCAGTGTTATAAAATATCTGGAATTCCCTTCATTGCCTCAAAACTTTGTGCTTAGATAGATTAGGTTATTGTAGTCCATTTGTAGTCCACTTGTTTCACCTTTATGTCAAGACTTTCTTCCAATTAATTTTCTGTTGAAAACCAGTTATATGTGTATATATTTTACAACGCTGGAATTGCATTTTAAGCAAAATTTGGTGAAATTCTCACTTCCTATTGAATCACTCAGTATGTTGCAATCCAGAGCAAACTAGAAATTCCAGTACTAAGATCCTGGAAATGCCTCAGTTGTTTTCATTGAATATAAGGATATAATTTTAATGAAAGATACTATTTTATTACAGCTTCAGGTGGATAGTATTTAAAAAACAATTACCCACAGCCTTTGGCCATTTTGTGTGTGTATACTGCAAGCAGTATTTGAATACATTGCTCATCCTAACACTAAACACATATTTGTATAAAAGCAAATGCATTTGCAGTGGAGCAAGATACCTGGGGATACATCTATGACTGCCCTAAGGTTCCTGGACCATATACGTGTTCTGGCAAAGGTGTTTGTAAGCTTCTCTTTAAATCTGTCAGCTTTTCCCTTCGTTGCTGATGTGTTACAGGACTTCTGCATGGATTGAGTCAGAGCCACTTGAACAACTTCCATTTTTATTGCCAGTCTGGAGAGGGAAAAATAAACCAAAATCAGCAGTGGAAAGTGTTTTGCTTTGGATTTGCTGTATCTAAGATATCTACATGTGTATATAAAAAGAAACAGACTTTAATTGTATTTTAAGGTGCTTTTCTGAACTAACACTACTTCTGTGTCCATGGAGTTTCATGGGCATGGCTGCCTGCTTCTGGATCTGGGACCTCACTGAAATGAACAAGACTCCTTATGCCAGGAGTAGTGTTTTCTTTGTCACACGATATTTTCAAGCACATTAAACGTGTTTTGTCTTGTTACCTGACTTCTATGTAAAGCAATGGTTTTCTCAGCATGTCTGTTTGATCTGTTTTGAAAGGCCTTTGTGGCTTGGTGTCAGCTGCAGAGTTTCTTCATAGTCACATTGGGTCCCAGATGGCAAGGGAGGAGGGAAAAGATTATCGTTTGAGAAAAGAACCTGTGTCTGCATTTTTCTAATCAGATTTGTGATTTCTATGTAATCAGACAGTTTTATTTCACAGAGCATGAGCTACTGCTGGCATGCAAACTTCAGGCATCTCTGACCTCTTTTGAACTTGCTAATTCGGAAGCTTTCTGCTCTGCATTTCAGTTATGCTTTGATGACGATGACTGAAAGAACTGTTCTTTGGTGGAATCAAAGGCATCTGTCTCGAAGCAAGTTAAAACCTGTGCTTTAAAACATGATGTTTGCATCTTAATCAATACTGAGACACAGTGAATTAATCTGTGTGTAGCCCTGAGGGGATTGGTATGGGATTAGTTTCTGTCCCTGGAAGACCTTACACCTGCAAGAAATAGAAACACAACAGTGGCGTGGAGCTTGCAGGTCTGCATGGAAGCTCAGATTCCATGAATGCAGGCAAGGAAATTTCTAAACATCTTTGAAAGTTTACCATCTGGGCTACTAAAGTGCACCCAGGATTATTAGCTTGGTCTGGATGAGCGAGCCGTGTCTGGACTCGGGAACCATGCCATGACTCTCTTGATATCCTCTACTTTGTGGTTCAGCAAAACTCTTGCTGAATAGAAGATTATTGGGTTTCTGTGCTTTAACTTGCTTTCCCATGTGTTGCAAAGACAGTTGGGACCACTAATTGGGTCAGGCAGGGGACTGAGAAGTGGTGTGGCCAGTGGGAACATCTTTTGAGGAGAGACAAGGGCAGATGGTATCTTTGTAGTTACTGTGCATATTGAAGACTGATTAATATGAGCAGTTGCCATTAGTTTCTCTGCATTTCAACATGCTAATTAATAACAGTTGTGTTTCTCTATCAGGCCACCTAGAGGAAGGTTCAAGGCAAATCAATATCTCTGGCTATTTATTAATTGATTTTGCTGGCTCTTCCTCTGCTGTTTGTTGCAATCACTCATGTAATCAGGGGCATCAGGCAGTGGAGCATCAGAGTCCTCATTCCTTTTTTCCATACAGATAATCCCCAGCAACGCTGGTGAAGATCTTGTGGTGAATAACAGCTGAAGTTTATTTGCTGTTGCAGGGTTTAATGTTCACTTACTGATGCTTTGTTTTTCCTTTTTTTTTTTAAGAATCATTAAAGTCTTTTACTAGTACTGATTTTTCTTGTGTGCATTTTAATTATTATTTTAAACATTGCTTTACTGCTGCTTGTTGGCATTAAACCATCTGGTGAGAAGGTGCCTGGTTTCATGTTGGAGAAGGTGCAAAGTTTTTTTGACATTTGTAGGATCAAGATGGCTAAAGCTCTTCCAGTTCTGGAGACCTCTGAGGCAGTAAGGCAGAATGTAAAGATTGTTTATCAACTAAAGGTTAATACCATGTTTTATCTGAAAAACTTAATGTAAAGGTTACCTACCCATTAGAGAGGTTTTGCCTGCTGTGGCCTGAATTGATATGCCTGGCAAGTGTGATGAAGTTTGGGATCTTGTTGTCTGGAATACTGTCTTTCTGTCTGCTCAAGGATCCACAGAGCACAAAGGAGTAATGAATGTACTTAAGAAAGTCAGGTTTTGAGCAAAACTGATGGACAGCAGGAGTCCTTTTGAAACTTCCTCTGCAGTCTGATAATGTTTGTCTTCCTTCTTTGGCTCAGCAAATGCTGACAAATCGGTTGTTACTCATGTGCAGCAATGCAAGTACTCTCCTCTCAAGGCTTTTGCAGATTTATTAAGAAACAGGCAAAGAGGAGGACGATCTGATCTTGGGAATATAGGAAGTATCTTGCTTGATGCCTATTTGGCTGTATTTAATTGATCTATATTGTGTGCAGCTGTATGCTCTGCTTTCTTCCCTTTCTTTTTCAGCTGACCAAAGCCTCTGGCCAGGAGGGCAAATGCTGGGCTGTAAGTGTGGAAACGGAGCTGTCATGAGAAACTGAGAATAGCAGCCTCCAGTGGATGTAGATTGTGGTGCTAAACCAGTGGAGCACTTCATCAGATGCTCAGTGTTGAACGTAAATGTCAGTTTTGAGTGGGTTTAGGGTTAAACAAGTGGTCTACTTGAACCTGGTGAGACCACTTCAGGAAATACTTAAGTGTTTTTCTGAATGAGAATTGGCTTGAAGGCTGACATCAGGACACTTGGAGTGGATTTGGCAACCAAAAAACACAGACAAAACTGATTCTGAAGTGGTCTGATTTAACTTTTGTGCAAATGAGTGGCTGTTGCATGTCTGAATGTCCCTTGAGCTTGCCAGTTTACTTAAAGTAAATGTGTGTGTGTTCTCTTAATAATGAATTCTTCCTGTATGAGGATTTTTGCTTTGTCAGAGGGTTTACCAGCTTACTGTCCTAGCTTCTCCTGCCCTGTCTGGCAGTCGTATCTCTGGGTTTATTCATTCAGCACAGATGATTGGGTTTGTGGTGACAGACGTTGCTACAAGTTTTCTACTAGATTGTGCATAGTTCCATTAAAACTCTACGCCCTAACAAAATGTGTATAAGGAGACAGCTTTTCTCTGCGCCCCCTGATTATAAAAATGTAGTGATTATTTTGTGAATGAAGAAATACTTTTTCTTAAGAGAAACAGAATCATCTAAATCCATAGATTAATCTCATAATAGATGAATCTTAGAGTATTATTTTGTGTGTTTTGCTTCTTGTCTGCCAGAACAAAATCCACAGCTAGTTTTTTTAAGAACCTGCTATACCCTGAACCATGACATTGGAGATTTGTAAAGCAGCTTGTTGTTCTTGTCATTCTTCCTCAAATACCCAGTTTTCATACTGTGCTAATTTTAACACTTTGAACGCAGAGCAATGCTTTATCCTTGTGTGGCTTGGTTGCTTATTTTGAATGTATGTGAAGCAGAAATACTTTTGTGACTGAGAATAGTAACGATTTGCTCAGGGTCGCTCATGGGGTGGCACCAGTGGGGAATGAGGCGCCAGGTGAACAAAGCGGGACAGCTTTGCTGCGTGATGTGGCTGTACGTGCCTGATGTGCAGTAGGGACAGGTCTGTCAGAGCAATGTGGGTGGGTAAATATAGGGAGAGGTAGAGGAAACTACCAAGCCCAGGCATGCGTGAAGAAGGGCGTATGGAGACAGGAGCAAATCCATCGCTCCTCTGGGTGAGGTGGTGCTGCAGTGCCCGGAGCAGTGGCATGGTGGTAAAGACGTCCTCGAGCCAACTCTTCCTTCTGTACTCGGTACTGGTGAGGCCACACCTCAAATCCTGTGTTCAGTTTTGGGCCCCTCACTACAAGAAGGATGTTGAGGTGCTGGATCATTTCCAAAGAAGGGCAACAAAGCTCGTGAATGGTCTAGAGCACGAGTCTTAGAAGGAGCATCTAAGGGAACTGGGGTTGTTCAGCCTGGAGAAAAGGAGGCTGAGGGGAGACCTTATCACTCTCTATAACTACCTGAAAGGAGGTTGTAGTGAGGTGGGTAGTGATCTCTTCTCCCAAGTAACAAGCGATAGGACAAGAAGAAATGGGCTCAAGTTGTGCTGGAGGGGTTTAGATTGGATATTAGAAAAAGAAATTTCGCTGGAAGGGTTGCCAAGCCTTGGAACAGGCTGCCCAGGGAAATGGTTGAGTCCCCATCTCTGGAGGTATTTAAAAGACATGTAGAAGTGGTGCCTGGGGACATGGTTGTCTTGGCAGTTTTAACAGTTGGACTTGATGACCTTAAAGGTCCTTTCCAACCTAAATGATTCTGCAATTCAGGCACAGCCCTCTGGATTAGGTCAATTCTCCATGGCATGCCCTGGGGCCAGTGGGTGATGTTCAGCTGCCCTTGGTGTTCTCAGCTTGTGCAGGCTCTGCTGGCCCCACTAAGGCCCGACATCAGCCGCTGGGTGTTCTGTGAGAAGAGGCCACAGGAAGTGGGAGCCAGACCCTCCCAGGGTAGCACAAGAACAACCTCTCCCGTGATTCCCCAAGCCAGGCATGATGTGGTTATTAACAGTAATGAAACATTGCTTGTTAGGAGAGAAACCCTAGGTGCTTGTTTCAAGCTAGAAAGTGAACTGGAAATGGGAGACGACAAACTCCATGAGGAAAGCCTGGTTTCAGGGCAAGACTAGTGAATAGCT
Organism: Apaloderma vittatum; assembly: GCF_000703405.1. Taxonomy (NCBI): domain Eukaryota; kingdom Metazoa; phylum Chordata; class Aves; order Trogoniformes; family Trogonidae; genus Apaloderma; species Apaloderma vittatum. The sequence goes on from NW_009725523.1 coordinate 20,936, forward strand.
CTTAAAGGCAAATTTTTGTTAGAAGACTTCCAAAAGCGTTTAATTATTTTTTTGTCTAAGGAAAGGCAAATACATAAGAACTCACATAGCTGTAACTTTTACTGTTTTAAATTCTAAAGTCACTGCAAACTAAAATTTGGACAATTAAGAGTGATAACACTGAGATAACAGTTTTTTAACCTCAAACTGAGTGATTAGCTGAGAGTGTCCCAATTTCTGACAGAATAATTGATGCTTAAAGAGATACTCATTTACATATCAAGGTCTTCATGAAGCCCTCAGGGATCACAGCTTGCTCTTTATGTTATACAGCCAGGCTTGAAGTGCACCAAAGTTTAACATTTTTATGTTGAGATGTTCTCTCTTTAGACATCAAAAAGTCAAGCACAACAAAAAATATAAAATATCCAGAGAAATGGTTCCTAAGTGATAGGAAGCCTGTGCTATACATATAAAGCCCTTGATTTCAGGGCAGAAGCGGTGATGAAGTTCACTTCATCAGATCCCAGCTCGAAGCCTTCTCAGAATTGGTGGAAGGGTTTCCAGTGACAATAGCAAGCTTCAAGGATGGATTCAAGGACGTATTCAAGGTGAATTGTAGAGTTTTGCTACTCTTATGGTACATGTGAACACAACTGTCTGAATTTCTCACATGCAGGAACCTAAATGGTCCACATGGCTGCAGTACTGGTCCAAGATTTTGGTGTGACATGAAGCACACTCATCTGCCACTTCCTTGCGGTTCACAGAAGGAGCTGCCAAGTGCTGCTGACTGGTCGTGGGTCCTAGGTATTAGCACCTTATGAGCAAGTAACATGGCAAGAAGGGCCACAGGAGATGAAAAGAGTCTCATCTTCAGGTGGTCCAAACTCTTGTGAACAGTGGGTGCTGCCCTTATGCACTACCGCTGCTGTGGAGCAGCAGCAGATATGTGGGCTGGGTTTCTTTCCTGGATTTCCTTGAGGCTAGTAGAGTAAGAACAGAAGTTTCACTGGTTTCTGGGCAATTAATATGTTTTTTTATAAGAAGTAGAATTTGTTGACAGATGCTGGCGGTAATTTTGGGGAGACTAACAGTGTTTGTGTAGCTCTTTTATTCTTATGCTGAATCATCCTAGCTGTTAATGTCTCTTGGGTTTGATTTCTGCAGAAAATCTATGTGCTTCACAAACGAAAATAGTAGCTTGTTGAGGATCCTGAATTATTTCTTTTAGCTTAACTTTATGCAGCAGATTGTACAGACCGTGGTCTTGGACCTAAACAAATGTTGGTGAAATATCTCCTTAGCTGTAATTTGAGATACCGTGTGTGAGAAGATCCTGTAGCATGGTGCTGAGCCTTCTTAGTACCTGCCTATTGCATGAAAGATTTCTCAGAGGGAAAATTTGTATGTGACTGTTTTGGAGAAGACTTACCTCTAATTTAGACTAGACTTCATGGTCAGAAGCTGCTTATTTTAAAGAAACGTCACTTAAGGATATTTTGAAGGCTTTTTGCCAAATGCTTGTTTTATTGTTGAATTGCTTGAATAGTGGTGCTTCAGATGGTTTCTGGTTTTTATAAAGCAGTTTCTACCTTTATTTTAAACTTTCAACTGTTTTTTAAATTACAAAACTGTACTATCTCTTTACTTCGAACAACCCCAGGAGACTGCTTGATACAAAATTGTGATTTTGGTTTGAGTGTAACTTGTGTTTGCAGGTGATGTACCTCGATGATTTATTCTTGGTGTGAAGATGGTACAAATTGTAAAAGACGGTTGTTGCTTGAGTTATGCACATTTTGCTTCTGCTGTTTGGCCTAATGGCTGTTAACAGCCACTGACACTATGGAACCACTTTATAGTGAAACCTTGGATGTGCCCCTTCACCTGTACCTCCTCTGTTCTCTCTGCCAAGCTTCATGGTAGGTGGGTTTTCCATAGCAGAGGAGCTGTGACCTGACATGTGCAACATGGCGTTGCACAGCATTACTTAGGAGTAGTGAGAGAGATTTACTATTTCACATGATTATCCAATCAATTTACCTTCCAAATTCACTATAAACTGGGTCTGCTATGAATCTGAGCTTCAAAGAAGCCTGTGCTGATGGCGTTGCATAGGTTATTTCATCCTAATCTTGCATGTCTTTTTGCAAAGCTTTCTTTTATTCTTAATTTATATTTCCTTTCTTGCTGCAGTTTTTTTTCTCTATTTTGTATTGTAGGATCAGGATATTCACCCCTTGAAGATGACGAAGATGTGTATGCACGCAGTAGATATAAAGGTGAATGCTTTGCTTATGTGCTAATGGGGATCAGCTGATTGCTGAGAGAAAGCTTCTTTTTTTTTTGCTTTTCTTGGATTATAAAATCCTGGTAATCCATCTCCATGGTTTCTGTCATGGATTTTTAGGTCAAGATTTAATTTCTACTTTTTTAAACAGTGGAAATTAGACCGAATACTGCTCCGCATTCTTTTATGCACCCGAGTAAGTAAGTTCTGCGGTGCCTTTGCTCTTGAAAGATCAGGTTGTTAAGTCATGAAAATCTGGAAGGAGTTTCTCTTTTTTCTTCATACATCCTAACAAAACCATCAGTGATAGCCTGACGCAAAACCTGGGCCTACTGATGGTAATGTATAGAAGTACATGCAAGAGAACTTGACTTTCATGACTTGTTTTTTCCCCTGAAATTTTTCACATTTTGGGTTAACCTGCTACTTGAAATGCCAAGTGAAGTGTGTTTAACAAATGAATGTGTACATTCAAAAACCAAATTAGGTAGCTGGATGAATGAGTGAATGGACTGGAGTGTTTATAAAGCAAATTCAGTTTTTCTTCCCTATTCTAAATGATTTTGCCCTTCAGCAAGATTGAGAAGTTTTTTGCCACTACCAATACATCTTCCATTGTCCTAAAAAGTCTGCTTCTGCCTCAGTACCCCTCACCTCTGCCAACATCCCTCAGAAGCCTAGACAGTAAAGAAACTTAGTATCTAATGTTCAACTTTAAGTGATAACTATGTTTCTTTTTAGTAAACTAGTTTGTGGACATGCTAGAATTGTAATAATTCATTTACTTGAAAATACTGGGCATTGGTGTGGTGTTGTACTTTACTGATTCTCTGCAAAGAATCAACGGGCCTTATAAGAGGTAAGCCATAAAGTAATTCAGGCATTTGTGAAGGACAAAGAGTAAAACACAGGTGCTATGACTATGTTGCTGTTTTCATAAATGTCTTGTGTTCCTCCCAGTAAAATACTTCAATGTAAAATTTTGCTTTCAAACACATGCAGAAATATTTCTCTAAAGCTATATTTAGGTAAACTTATTTTTCTTTGCCTTTTAATGTGTAACCCTCTGCAGACACAATGCAGAGATCATGAAGAGAAATCAGTGCCAGTTCATGCCAGGGTGGGCAAGTAGTTAAAATGCAGATTCTATGTCAGTTCCTTTTATATGGTGGTCCAGAATGGATTATACTCATGTCAGCCAAAATGTCACCAGGATAAGTGAAACATAATGGCTCATTCACACAGATATTAAAAACTGCCCTGAGTTTGGAAGCACTACTGCCAAAAGTTGAAGATCAGACAATGTGAATCTAAGAATATAAAGCATTGGAGTAGAAAAGGCTCACTCTTAATTAGCATACTTATCCTAGTTGGTATTGGAAGAAAGGGGTGGAAAAACACAAACCGAGGAAAAATGAGCTGAGTAGCTATGTTCAGAGCTTCTCCTTATGTGTGCAGTCCAGCATTTTGGGTGGCAAATAAAACTTCCCAGTAACAAGTAACTGAATGAATTTTCTTAACTGAAGTTAACATACATGAGCAGCCTTGTTTCTGCTTTGCACACATACTCACTAAAAAGTGCAGGCAAGCACAAATTGGTCCTCTTTGGCATTTACAAACCAACACTGCAGTTTATTGTGGGGGTCGAAGTGGGAAATCAACTTCCTACCAAATTCCTTTGTCTCCATCTGGGTGATTTTCAACTTGCTCAGCTTCCCAGAGAAACATTGAGGAGATTTTCTGTGCCCGCAGCATTTTTAAAGGAGTTTTTTCCTTCCTTCCTGGTGAACCCCCAACACTGTGGGTTGGTGTGCTGTTTGCGTTGGTGTGCCAGAAAACAACCGTACTGCCGGTCACTGTGCGTGCTGTCTGTGGAGGAAATGCTCAGCCGAGGCTGCTGTTTACACAGGACTCAGGGTTTGGGGGAAATGATGCTCTAGAAGGTGCTTTCCTTGCACTTGTCATGGCTATCTTGGATCACGTTTGATGAGAAGGGGCTTCCCGAACACAGCAGTTCTGCAATGAGCACAGGGTGCTGTGCCACTGCGCTGATAATCCTCATCCCTGAGGTGTTTTCTCAAGTACTGTGGTGTTCAAGCAGTAGCGCTTGCTGTAGAGGCAACATCGTGGCTTCAGCCATTTCTGCTTGCTGCCTGTTTTCTAGTCATTTCAAACACGGAATTGAGTCTCTTAAATGTTTTACTACTAAGTGATAATGCAGGCTGTTGTATCACTGAGGAATGGCACAACCTTTCTATTAAATGAAAAACCGCTCCATAGGTCCTGGTACCTAAACCCACAAATTTCAGTAAACAGAGCCCAGTACAGATGGTGAAGCTCCAGAAGAGGTGCCTGGGAAACCTATAGCTTTTCTTACTCCCAGAGCCTTCAGGAACATGGCTGATCTTGTCTTGAGACAGGGAACAGCTTGTGTGACCTATCAGGGCCCCACCCAGTCCTAATATTCCATAAATACTCCATGTAGCTGCTTAGCCTTTGAAAACCAATATCTGTCTTCACTTCAAAATAAACAAACTTTGATCTAAAACTCTGTTGTATCGTTTGATGTGCTTTCAGGCACGAAAGCTTTTCAAGTTAGCCCGGGGGGTTTTCAGTGATATCAGTTGGTCTAAACCCAGATATTTGCCCTCTTATAAAACCTGCCTCACCCGTGCTTTTCTAATCACATTCAGCTCTAGAGTAAGCATAATAATGTTTCAGATCAAACAGATGTTCGTCCCAAGCTCTTCAAGTTATTGGCATCCGAAAACATGTCTGTTTTTGTTTTTCTTTCTGACTATCATTTGGTTCAGTAAAAGATGTATTACCCTTTCCTAGGAGCCTTGCTTTGTTTTTCTCTGTAGACCACCATAGCTGCAATGACACTACAGGAAGGACTTTTTCAGTATTCTGTTTGTGCATTAAACTGCATTTGTTAGCTGTTAGCCACTTTTAAAAAAAAAAATACATGTACAGCTGTTTACTCCGGGCAAACATATTTGTAAAGCTGTGAAAATTTGCAGAAAAACTCAGGCAATTTGCAATACCTGAAATGCCTGCTTTGCTTTTTTTTTTTTTTTTAGCCTCTTGATCATGTTGCAAAGTTTGTTTTAACAGCCTTTACAAAGGAAATTTGCCCTGCTCATTTGCACCTTATATATGTGGAAAACCTGAGGCATACGTATCTTAAACTGAGTTGCGGAAGGATTACCTAGCTGGCTGGGGTAAGAGTTCAGCCTACCTGGGTCTTCATTCGCCCTGTTGTGCCCCTTCAGTCAGTGTACTCCTAGTTACTTCAGGTTTAAACCCTTAGGCAGGAAAACTGAGGCCTCCTCCTTAGTTAAGGAGATCCTAAACAAGTGTGAAAAGCACTTTTTTTGTTGTTTTGTTTTTAATTTCAGGGTGTAAGAAGAACAAGTGGTACAGAAAAGCTGGAAATTTTGGAGATAAGAACACTGAAGGGGAGTTAATGGAAAAACTGTTGTTAGCTCAGGAGGAGGAGGAGGATATCTTTAGGAGGTTAAGGAGACAAAGGCTGCCTCCGTGAATCCAACATGTGTGGCTTCTCCCCAGAGAGTGGTCGGAGGTGATGCTTGAGACCGTACCAGTGGCAGCAGGGAAGGCAGCTAAGGAGGCTGCAGAGATGGGGGCTGTCATCACTCATTACTTCAGTAGTAGCTGATTGACTTCTGTTCCTGTAAGCTTACACTCCCCACCCACTTCCCCAATTTTGATTTGATTCACAGCAAGCATGAAAAAATGTGAACCGCTGTGATATAGCCCCTCAACCATGTGGTTCAGGTCAGTTGATGGGGTTTTTTAAATGTCTTTTGGTAACTATGGGATATAGATTAGTGTGAAGGATAGGAAATAGTTCAAAAAAACCCAAAAAGTCACCCTCCCCCAAACTACTTTTTCATAATCTTCTTTAATTTCTTTACTGTGAAGGTGATGAGGCACTGGGATGTGTTCCCCAGAGAAGCTGTGGATGCTCGATGCTCATCCCTGGAAGTGTCCAAGGCCAGGCTGGATGAGACTTTGAGCAACCTGGTCTAGTGGAAGGTGACCCTGCCCGTGGTAGGGGAGTTGGAACTCCATGACCTTTAAGGTCCCTTCCAACCCAAACCATTCGATGATTCATAATTGTAAAGTAAATAGTGGAGGATGTACTTTTAGAAAACAGGACCGTAGGTGAAAAAAATCATAGATGGGATGATTGTGTAGCTGAGCAAAAAAAAGTTGAACTGTGCTCTGCCTCTAACCTGATGTGTGCTGTTAGACTGGTTTGCTCATTTCCCATGCCTCAGTTACTTGTCTACTTGGTGACACTGGGAATAATGTCACTTACACATCTTTGTACAGGGTTTTGCACATGTATTGGTGAAATACAAAAATAAGCATGTCACAGTACAGTGTGACTGCTTCAGAAACAGACTAGGCTAGAGGAACATGCTCTCGATCTCGTCAAAAGCTTGACAGTAGTCTCTGATTTTAGTTCTTGGATGCTCTTTGTATTGATTCAGGACCAGTGCAGCCAAATTTAGATACAAAATGTAGCTGCTTTTGGGAAACTGTAGATACGTCTTAGAGACATTGTACACTGAATTCAGATATCCCTGTATGAGAAATATATCAAGCTGTATTGATTTTTGTTTATTTATGTGTGAGGCTGATCCAAATTGTGTAGAAAAATGTACATGACAGCTATAGGAATTAAGAACTAGACATGAACATCTGCCCAAGATGAGCAAAAAAGAAAAATTTTTAAATGCCTCCTGTGACTTGAAGGCTAAAATTCTTTGATTTTTTTACTCATGTTTCTCACAGACTTCAGAAGTTTTGTCATGTACCTCCTGCATGTCACATATTGTCACACAGGATTTTAGGATCAGTTATGTTTCTGGTTTTGCCTTGCAATCCCTCCTTCCCTCTTGATATGTCCTTTTCAAATCTCAGAGCTGAGAAGGAGCAGGCTTAGTCACTCCTTGTGTAGGAAACTCCTACTCAGAAGCTGCCTGCTGTGGAAAAATCACAGCTTTCTTGGTGTACCCTGTTGTCAAAGCTAAACAAAGATCTTGAAGCTTTGACTGGGAAGTCTCTGCTTCACACTGCATCCATCAGTATCACAGTATGGTGTTAAATCCTCACAGGTAGGTGGTGCCCATATCCTAAGCATTTTAAAGTGTGGCTCTGACCAGTTTAATATTCAAGGTTCACTTTTATACACACATTTTCCTTTTTCCCATGAGTTTGTCAGAAGCTTTAGCCATGAAGCCAGCCAAATTCCAGCAACTAGAAGTTAGTTCTCATACTTCAGGCTACAATCTATTATATTAGGGAAAGGTATTCCTCTACGCATCTCTTAAGATGAAGAGCGTAACATGTGAAGTCCAGACCTTTGAGAACATTTAGAACTGGTTTAAAATTTTCTCCGGCTTGGATTCTCTTTTCTGAATATGTATTAAGTGTATAGTATGCTCATGGCTGAACATCAACATGCTCTGAAGGATTTGATATTAGGGAGTGCAGGGATTTGTGCTGTCAAATAAATGCATTGTGCCTGAATGAATGTTGCCCTCAGATGCTAGAAATAAAGTCAGATCTTTCTTGAAAATTCTTCATTTGGTCACTGAATTGGGCACTTGCCTTTGGATTTGATCATGGCAATGATATTTTGCCCATTTGCTGGTAGGAGGCTGTTTTGTTGGAGATATAAAGAGCATTTGCATGTTTCAGAGTGGCACTGCAGAACTGCTGAGAACAGTGAGGGAGCTGCTGTTCTGGCACGCCTCCCAAGTTTCAGTTCAGCCTTATCCTGGGTGCTAACTTGGAAGGTAACTTTGTGAAACTGGAGCCTTACTTTAAACCTGAATGGTTGTTTTGACGTGTGGAGGATGTGTACAGAAAGGTTTGACATATTGACAAGATGATTTACATAAGGCACATCCTTTCTAACTATGGGAGAGTTTAAACTATCACAGAGTTCGGCCAAGGCAGAGTCCTTTACTCACAAATTATTACGGAAGACTTTTTTCTTTTAATTTTAAATGGTTAGCGAGAGAGTTAAATCTAAAGTTTACAACTGCAGCTGGACCAAAAGTGTTCCTAATGCAAAATTTTGTTGCCAAAAATGAACTTGGGTGTATCCATCTAAAAAGTAAGAGCGGAAAAAGGCAGGTTGTCATAAAACTGTCCGCATGGTGGCACACTTATTCCATGGACAAAAAGACATAGCCAGGCTTCCCTGCTCTCCACCCAATCTAATGGCTACAATCTTTAATGTTTGTAATAAAAAAGAGCTGTCAGGCTTTGAAGGGCTGACCTTCTGGTGTGTGAAACTTAGTGTGCCTTGTTACACTGTTACTTCTCCACTTCCAGGATTGGTGGCTTTTAAAGTAAGACTTTTTTTTTTTTTTTCCCTCCCCGGTGACCTTGAATAAAGAAAGTGCTTTTGTGTATGCATCTGACCTTTTACATTTTGTGAAGTACTATGAGTGTTTTTCATTCTCTGTATTAGAAACACCGTGGTGCTCCCCCATTAAGGTGAAACATGGTTATGCAAACTGCAGGACACCTCAAGGGGAGTATTACAAGAATGTCTTGGGGACGAGATGTGATATTCGCTGTCAAAAAGGCTACGAACTGCATGGCCCTCAGCAGCTAATTTGTCAGTCAAGCAAACGCTGGTCTGGGAAAGTGCTGTGCAAACGTAAGTAGCCATGAAATCTGTGCACATGGCTTGCAACTCAGGTTCAGCAACTTTGCTTGCCTTTGAAACGCGGATCTTGAGGTTGTTATTTGCATTTTACACATTGACAGTGTGCTTGGATATATATATTGGCTTGTTCTTACAGTGGTACATGGCATGATAAGTATGATGAGTGATACAAATACTCTTGGCAGAGGACAAACATAGGGAACATTTTATGACTGTGTAATTTTGATTTGTGGGAATAATTTTATGATAGAGCCATAAATCTACTTTAAGATGTTGCCGATCCTGGATTCCGTAAGCTGACACAATTTGCATCGGGTGGGCTCTGGCAGTCAAACATTTTCTGAGAAGAGAGGAATAGGCACTTGTTTTCTTTTTCTGATATATGTATTGTGATAGGCCACTGTGTATGTAAAGTTAAGTTTGAAATGCAGCTAATAAGAACAGTATGAAAAGTCTCATGTGGAACATAATTTACTCCCACTTGTAATTTCCTAGCTGCATCCTTATTTCTGTGTAACACCCCCCGATTACATTACTCTAAAGGGTAACTCCGAGTTTCCAGAAATCTTTGTCTTCTGTTCCAGAAAAGCGCTGCCCCACCTTGTCCATGCCAACCAACGGGGGCTTCAAGTGTTTAGATGGTGCCTACTTTGGCTCGAGGTGTGAGTACTACTGCTCGCCAGGGTACCAGCTGAAAGGCGACCGAATAGTAACGTGCATGGACAACAAAGTCTGGAGTGGCCGGCCAGCGTCCTGTGTTGGTAAGTAAGATGGTTAGTATGTGTCCTGGGAAGTCTACATCCTGAGGTACCTGCCGGTGCCCAAGTGCTCTAGATGAATTCCCAGACTCTCTTTTATTCGGTTCCTGGGGGAAGAAAGCAACTGTCCCTTTTGAGGAAGCAGAGAAAAGTTTTCTGAGGGGTACAGAGTGCTCTCTGTCACTTAATGCTTTCAGCCCCAAGTGACCGTTTTCCTTACACGCTATCAGGTCCAAGCATTTTCACTTTATTAAAGATGAGTCTGGTGCAAGCGGTCAATGCTTTGCGATGCTTGTAACAGCCATTGCTGGTCTCCTGGGTGACTGCAGTCACTATATTGGTAGTCTGTAATTACTGTGCTGCTCTTCAAGCATGTTCTCTGTGCTGGCGTCTGTCCTGCTTTCTGTAACTTAATGATAAAACAGGTTTGAAAATAAACCCTTTGTTTGATCTCTTCTGTTGCTTTTTTCCTTGGGATCACAGTTTTCAAATATACCCAGGAAATATAAACGGATTGAAGTTACCAGTATGGTTGAAGTGAGCTAAACTAAATTTCAGCTGCATTAGTTCTGAATTAGAGCTGAATTTCAGTGCACATTAGTTATGCCAGCAATTTTCATTACATAGTCAACAGTCTCCAGGGAACCCTGACTGGAATAATTGTTTTTATATAGTAAATCAAAAGAAAGATAAACAGATACTGGGATTTAACTTTCCTTTCTGCTAATGAGATTTCAGCAGATAGTGAAGTCTCAGCTGCGGCTCTTGTTTCTGGGAAGTCTCTGGTAAAAGGTTCAGAAGCCACCCACCAAGAAAAGAAATTTTTGGTACTCT
>NW_009725523.1:31548-34391 GCF_000703405.1 Apaloderma vittatum
AAAGAAAAGTATTTTTTGTTCATCTGAATTGGCTACTAGTAATTTAAGCTTGTGGGTGGTAAAGCATTTGTGCTCGGTGTTTTCTGTGTATGGTAACTTGGTTTTCCTCAGAATGTCTGTGGCCCAGTGTAGGCTAGCAAATGGGTTTGGAGTCCCTCCACTGTGGCCTGACATTTGTAGAGTTTTGTTCAGGTTTCCTGTTACTTGGTGTTGTACAACAGTAGAAATGAGCCTGCTGCTTAGGTCTAGACTGTTTGTGGTGTCTCTTTTTTTTATTTACAAAAACAAGCCTTGTCCTTTTCAATGGTGTGGGCAGAGGAAGAAAAACAAACCCTTTTAAGTTTGAGAATGGTAAAATATTGTCCTCTGTATTTCCTGGCACTTTCAGAACCTCATCTGTCACTGTTGGCAGTGACAGGGTGCTTATTACAGAGGATTCTGTCCTGCAGAGCAGAGTAAACAAGTGTATCATCTTAAGCAAAAAAAAAAGAGGCTAACTTAGCACTAACACTTGTTTTGTTTCCAGAAATGCAGAATCGTTGTTGCATAGGGTATGACTGTAAGTCCCAGGTAATGTAGTAGAAGTAATTCTATTAAGTTCTGCTAACACCACATAGTATGGAGAGGACTCCTTCAAACTTTGTGTGCACACAGTTCCTATATGCAAATAGTGAGTTAAACAGTTAGGAAACTGTTTGATAAGGTTATATTTTGACCTCATGATAGGTAGGATACAGTTTTTTTTGTCACTAGGCATGACCCTAACAGTATAATGCAGTTTGCATTTGGACACATATCCTTTACTGTAATTCAGTCGTTACAGAAAAGTCATCAGTGAACTGCAGCCTAGAGAAGCTTGCCAGTGGCCAGGACAGAGCTGGCTGAACAGCTCACTTTCGGCTGAGGAGTGAAATTAAGGTGTGGGAAGCAATGAAATACAAAAGCAAAGAGGCTGGTTTATTTCTTACTTTAGCATATAAGCAATTAGTTGCACTGTGCCCAGTAGGGATGTTACATGTGATCGCAGGTGTGGGCTCCTAAAGTTTATGTCACTGGGGATAAGTAAGGAAATGGCCTGGGGACACCACTGCTGTTGGCATCAACTATGACAAAATTACTGCAGACCTGAATTCATAATCCTCTTGAAAACAAAGGGCTTTTCCCTACCCTTTAGTACTGCAGTTGCACTGCTTAACGTTTTTTTTTGCGCAAAACCATGTTCACAGTATGGTAGTGACTATCCGTGTAGGAAAGGTGTAAGGCTAACATAATTGGTATTCATTAAAAGGGGAAAAAGTATTGTTTTTAATTAAAGAAAATTAAGTGTGTTTCAGCAGTCACTTATGGAAGCCCTTACAGACAGTGCGTGTTCTGTCCTAACAACTCAGGCTATCTGCCCCCTGTCCTCCTCCTATAAGGGGAAGGATATCCTTCATGTTGCTAAAATAACTTTGATTAGAAAAAGATCATCATACAGCTGCTTTTGGTTATCAGTTAGCTAAAAATGCCAATACTCAATTGAATAACATTTCCATTATGCTGTTAATGCACTGTAACATGGATTGAAATAATTTTTTTCCTCTAGAAGACTGAAAAATGTCAGCATCTTTTCTTCTATAAAGGTTTCATTTTCTGGCTGATTGTATAACAGAGTTTGTAGTAAATGGCTGTCACCATGCGCAGTCATCCTTTTATCACATCCCAAGGCTGTATTGATAGGTAGTTAACTAACAGCTTCCAACTACAGCTGTCTGAAACAAGCTTTGCACTCTGAGTCATTAATTATACAGGCCCTAATAATGGATGTTTTGAAACACAGAGCAGTGCCTCGTGGAGGGACGTGAAGAGAGCAGGACAAGGTTTTCCACTCCCCCTTTATGTTTTCCACTCTCTTCATCTCTTTATGCTTTTGACATAGACTAATGTTTTGAATTAACTTCCAGCTGTCATTTAGTATCATCAGCCATCAGCAATAACAGCATATTTATGTAGCAGCAGACTGTTTACCTATCCCATACAGTCTCTTGACTAAGCAAGCAGTGAGTATTCAGTACTATCCCTCTGTTTCTTTCCTTTTTTCATCCCAAATTCACAAGCAAATAAACGTAAACCTTCAATAAACTATGAAAAAAGCAGTTAGCAAGATCTTTAAATTTTGTTAAAATTGTTAATATGGCCAGTTCCAGAAGAATGTGGGTGGGTTTTTTTTTCTCTAAAACAAGAACAAAAAACCCAAACAACCTCCCCCTAAATCCTATTTGGAAACTTAGCATTTTTCTCCACAAAGTTCCAAAGGCTGCCTTAAAATTCAGTATTCTGCTGCTGACCTCCTGATGCCATGTCTGCAAGGCTGCTTCCCAGCACGGAGCCAGGGAACCCATTGCTGCTGCCCAGTAGCCAAGAAAAGCAACAACTTCCAAGAATGTGGTCAAACAGCTCCATTTTCTTTTTTACAAAAATTCAATTTCCCTGGCCATGAGTTAAGGCTTGCAGGCGAGATTCACACGTTTAATATATAGTCCTGCTATACAGCTTAAATTAATCCGCTTGGCTTTTCATCAATCTTTCAGCAGTGACACTGTAGTAAAAGCCTGAGACTGGCCACAGGGGCTCAGACACCTTGCAGTGTGTCCTGGCTCCAACCCTGCCCAGGAATAGCTCTTGTGAGAGTCTGACAATCCAGTGGCTTACAGGATGATTTTTCCCTCTGATAAAACCTCCCCAGCAGCCAGCAGCCTTGGGGTTTCTTCCATTTTGGAACAAGTTTAGTTTTCTGACCTGCAGGTGGGCACCTTCCTCACGTCGTACATTGTATTGAAGGGTAGTTTTTTTAGGGGGGGTGG
>NW_009725524.1:0-18160 GCF_000703405.1 Apaloderma vittatum
AATAAAAATAAAAATAAAAATAAAAATAACAAATCCTGATTTTGGTTTGTGTTTTCGTCACCAAATATGAAATGAAAACCCAGGAAATATTGGCAAGTACAACTCAATACAGTTTAAATAATTTGTTAGAAGCCAATACAGGAAGAAAAAAAGTGAATGAGACAGTAGATTTTTCCAGCGCTTTCCAAATTATATTTGTAGGAAAATAGGCAATCAAATGGAATTATAACATTATGCACAATTGCAAATTATACTTTATGTTGAACAGTAAACACATTCACATTAAGTATGTCATTTCTAGAGATAATACTAAATATGAAATGGTACCTGATTTATAAAAACAATGGAAAAGATAGTTAAGGCTCTTCAAGAATTCTTGCTTAAGCAATGCTCCAGATTTCTTTCCTTACTATTGTAATTTAGGCAGGAAAAAGAAATGTGTATATATAAAGTAATTTTATCAAAACACAAGTCAGATATGTGGTAACATCATCACACTCCGCTCAGTTTGAAAATCACACCAACCTCTCAAACAAATGAAGGATTGAGCCCAGTAAGGAATACTCCAAATTCTAGATCTAGTCTAAAAAGAACGAGATTTTACCACGGGAAAATCAGCTGCACTGAGCTTCTACTCTATAAAGTCATTTGAGTTCTCAAATAATTCAGATGTGAGTTTCAGAAAATCGCCTGACAAAATTAATTGCTTAATTCAGCCTTGAGGATTCTGATATCAAACTTTATAAAGACTCTTTTAGTACCCTAAAAATGCTGGCTATTCTGTAGTATATAAAATCATCAGAAATTTAATATTTGTGACATTTTATTCCTATGATAGCTATGCATAGTATGCATCTTAGGTGAGAGTTCAACAGAAGAATTCAGTTGCCACTACAGCCATTAAGGTTACTCTTCTATATCTGATCATTATTATGTTTTCTGCAGAATTCAGTGGACAATTAGGAGGCTTTTTTTTTTTTTGGTCGGGAAAAGAGTATGGGACAGAGTAGATGGTCTTATTACCTGTATCTAAATTTCATGTAAGTGTATCAGAGTATCGCTATTTCTACATTAAGTTAATGAAAATTGCAAGTATAGGTAAGCAGGTGTGCACCATCTTCACACTCTAAGGTAAATTCAGAACAAAGATTTCTGGAAAAGGTGGAAATAATTCTTAATCAAGACCTTGCTGTTAACAACCTAGGTCTGCAAAAAGGTTTTCCATTTTAAACTGCATTTAATCGTCTACAGTGAGAGTAGAAGACTTGATTTATCCAGAAGCCTCACTCACCTCGGTGAAGTTTCCTCCACTTGGTAAACAACAGGTAGAGAACTGTTACTGTTCTCCTAAAGAAAGTAATGTACCTAAGTAACAGTATATAGACTGCTATAATGAACAGTGTAAAATGTCTATATATTGAGAGAAAGAACAAGAACCGTTTGGTTTAAAAGATGTTCAAAAATTTTTCTTTGGCTCTAGTCCGAAGTCAACTGGGCTGGTGACTTTGTGCAGAATAAAGAAAGAGCAGAAACCTCTGTGTAAGATATAAAATGCTAATTTAGTCTGTGGTCCTTTTCATCTAAGGAAACTACTTTTGTTATGCATATTCCAATAGGCTTTAAGTACAAATTAGTGTATTTTTTGCCTCATATCCCACAAATTAATATATGAATTTCACTCATTAATTACCAACATACTAGGTAATGCAGAGTAAAGGCACATTTTGCACTTCAACTAGCAGAAAACCATTTTAAACTACACGTCACTGCCTATAGTGGCATTTGTAAGTCTACAGTGCACACCAGTGGAATATAGCTGTACATGCACTTTTTAACTGTTTTCATAGAATGTAAAATTGCTTAGTAAATATTCCATCTTATTTAACTTTTAAACCACCAGAAAAGCATTTCCTTCAGAAATGATAAAGACAAATACAAAATTCTGAGGAAGACTTGCAAAGAGTGTAAACAAGAATGTTTTACTGTGTGTGTTATAAGACTAAATGAGCATTCTAAACCCCAAAACTTTAACAGTCTTTTTAACTGTAATTCTATTTACAAATATCAAGACAACACAAGGATTTGCTCTGTTTTACAAAAAGTCCAAAGACCTGACCAATTAAACTCAAATACATTCTTCATGTCTTTCAGACTGAATAGGTAGTTAACCTGTAAACTCAGCCGTATTTGACAAAACTGGATAGCCCATTTTTGACATCATTCAACTAGCAATGTCACTGATGTCAAAGTTTTTGTGTTCTTCAGAGAATTTAAAGATCCTTAGCTTTTCCTACAAAGATTACTTTTAAAACAAATATATGTAATGTTAACACCCTTTATGTATTCAATGTTTTTACACTTGATCTTTGCCCTTCTGTGGATTCTTGCACCAAAAAAAAAAACCAATAATGCAAGTATTATATTATACTGAGAAATTGTTTCCCCCTTTTTAAGAATAACAGTGTTTTACAGTTGTTAATTGGTTACTTGTAGTATACATGAAGCGCAAGGCATAGGAAATATTTAGTATCCTGCTGAAAGCTGAAAGCTTTTCTAGAAGTAGAACTGAAGCTTATTAACTAGGTAGTATATACAAAAAGGTTTTGACAGCTAAAAAATGCAGACACATAAATCTTAAACTAAGATGTGATTTTAAGGACTGAATGTTTTGTAACAAGCTCATAAATAGGTCTTTTCAAAAGCCTCAAATGTATCTAACGATTTCTGATACAGATAGCATTGTTAGGCCACAAATTCACAATAATCTGTAAAATAGGCTCCAGATAATACAACACTTTTTTCCTGCAATAAACACAAAGTATAAAGAAGGGACGCTCCACTTCCATTCCTCCTTTCGCCCTGGAAAAATAGTTGGTGGACACGAAGTCTTAATCCACTAGCTTTCTAAAGAAAGCCAAGCCACAATTTTTTAGTCAGCCAAGTAAAATTTAAGCCCTAATCTGCATTGAAGAGGTAATCTTTATGAAGAATAACCAAATGGGACTTGATTTGAAACTCATAAGGAAAGAACACTTGAAATTAAGGAAAAGCCAGAGAAAACTAAATGAATGAGGACTTCTGAGTGTCCTTAGAGAAACACACAAAACTGTGTGCAGTAAAGAGATTGCTTTCAAGTAAAGAAATAGAGCCTATCAAATATCGATCTAGATTTGAATAATAAACTTCTTAGTGTCAGTCTTAATTTCTTATTTTACTATTTAGGAGGAGAGCATAATTTTTTGTAACAGAAAAAGAAATCATTGATTTCAATGCTAAATGCAACTTCCTGTTGTATCTCATGGTCTAATTTATGACCCCAAATAGGAAAATTCAGTGTTAGTGTCACACAAAGCTACATATAAAACTTGTAGTTACTACAAACACAAATCACCACTCCAGTAATTTTTAACTCAACATATTGAAAGCTTATTTACAATTTCCAAATTAATGCAGAACGCATCATTTTTTGAAGATATGATTATCAAGATGACTAAAGCTTTCCACATTCAGTTTATTCCAAGGTGAATGAATATTCATCTCTTAATAGAAATTAACTGAGAGTGTTACTACTCAAATATTGGCAGATGTGAAGCTTCTAGCATTACATAAAGTATTTCCAACTTCCAAAAGGCTAGAAGAGCTAAACATTCTTTAAAATGGTTTAAATTGCAGTGGCACTGTCGCTTGCAAACCAAAAATTTTTTTCCACGTTCCCAGTGGGACTGTTAAGTGATCTGTCAAAGGAAATAGATTAATTTATGCATGACTGAAGCCAAAAACTCTTAGTCAAGGACATGAAAATAATCCAGAGGCAATGATTAATTTGTTATTAATCTAGAAATTCCTTTGTGATTAAATATTGCAAGTGTGTATATAGATCAGATTCAATTTTTAGCTTAGTACACGTCTGAGCTCTCCTTTATTTCATTTCAAATTTTTCCCTGTTAGAGACCTTGCATGGTGTTCTAGCTTTCAACTGTAGTACATAGAAAGTGACATTCACTCAAATCATAAACACATTAGATTTGGTTTTTTAATAAAGAAAAAATGTATACTTACACCCCCCAAAAACGTAAATAATTTCATTCACATTAGTCAGATTCATCATGACCAACATTTTCCTGTAATTTAAAAACTACATGTGCAAGTCTTATAAATCTCAGAAGACAAAGAGAATGGTCAAAATATCACCTCCTGTAAGCAATTTAAGCAATTCTGCATGTTCCCAAGAAAAAAGCAGCAAAGTAGCAGCAATATATATATATGTATACACACACACATACATAAAAACTGCAATCTATCAACCTCTAACCAATACTCAGCAAGGTTTTACTTCTTGTTTTTCTATTCCAAAAAAAAATGCTGACAGTGTCATAAGCAGTAAAGACTACTTTTCCTAAGCAAAACAATTAGCTAGATCATAGAATCATATGATGTTTTAGGCTGGAAAGGACTCTTAAAAGTCATGTAGTACAATCCCCCTGCAGTGAACAGCAACATCTTCAGCTAGAGCAGCTTGCTGAGAGCCACATCCAATCTGATCTTGAATGTTTCCACAGACGGGGCATCCACCACGTCTCTGGGAAACCTGATCCAGTGTTTCACCACCCTCATTGTAAAAAAAATTCTTCCTTACATCTAGTCTAAATCTACCCACTTTTAATTAAAACTATTATGCCCTGTCCTATCACAACAAGCCCTGCTAAAAAGTTTGCCCTCATTTTTCTTATAAGTCCCATTTAAATATTGAAAGGCTGCAGTAAGATGTTCCTGGAGACTTCTCTTCTTTAGGCTGAACAATCCCAAGACTCTCAGCTTTTCTTCACAGGAGGGGTGCTGCATCCTGCTGGTCATTTTTCTGGCCCTTCTCTGGACCTGCTGCAACAGGTCCATGTCTTTCTTGTGCTGAGGACTCCAGAGCTGTACACAGTGTCTTGATTTTCAGAGTGGTGAGACAGTAAAATCAGAAGGATTTGTGGGCAGCATACTCTTCTGAAAATTAAACTACCCAGCTGAGAGACAACTATAAGACAATATCTCTACTGTGCCAGCAGCAGCAGCACCAGCTGGTGCTGGGGACCATGCCCCAGGGTGTGATACTACAGTTGTTGATGTGTCTCATGCTGCCATCAGCAAATTTCAAGCCCCCTCCACATGCAAACTGCTGGACAAGCCACAGCTCCCCACAGACACAGCCTGGGACCTTTGTGCTGGGCCTGGTAGTTACACAGTTCTATTCCAATGCCACCTGAATGGGCACTTGGCTCTCCCTAGCCAGGAGGTTCCTCTTTTGGCCACAGCCTACATCTCGCAATGCCCCCTGCATCTCTGAGGACACTGCCCCCTCCTTGCCAGGCTGCTGCCCCCACCATGCCCACTCACTAGCCTGGGGGGAGCATGGTGACGGGATGTCCACACACACAACCTTGCCCCACACGGGCCCCTTTGGCCAAAGCAAAAGCCCAGCTGGACTCCAACCATTGCTTGCTGTACATCAGGGCAAACACTCCTCCGGACTGTCTATTCCTGTGAGGCTACGGAGCCACCCTCGTGCCACCTTCGTGGCTCCCCAGCACCAATGCCTCCATGGCAGCGCATGGTGGCTGCACTGGGGCTGGGCTTCTCCACACACACCCGCAGCAGGTCCCTCCCCGCCAGGCTACTGGGATAAATAGTTGATAAAGGGTTGATTCATCTTATTCACAAACCCTAGATATGATTTTACTTATAGTTACAACACAGGAAATCAGAAGTCTCAATTTTATTTCTCACTCCATGTGATAACGATGTACTGCTAACATACCTGTTTCAGGCTTTCCAGGTTGGTTTGCCTCAGTTCTTCATATTTCCATTTCCAAAGATATAATTCATTTTCTACCTTTTCTATTTCTTTTTCCAGAAATACATTCATTCTGAAAAAGTATTTTAAAAGTCAGTATTACACCATTTTGAAGTTGACTACAGACAAGTTACTGCAAATTTCCTTCTTGTTGCCTGAGCTATATTTTGCTGCCTTTGTAAACTGTGTGTATTTTTATTAAAAACCTATATTATCATCATATAATTATTCCAAGAGATTTACTAAAAAAAAAAGGCTAAACAAAACAGAGAAAGCCAGTAGTATAGAATTAAAACTTTAAATAATAATAATAAAAAATCTGGGATAAACCAAAGAAAATTTGGAAATGGACTTCAGTGAGTGATTCAGGCCACCAAATATATTGTGAGTTAGTGAAGATCCTCAGAGAAAAGGCACTGCATCACTTTCGGTTGGGTAGGGACAGAAGATTATTTTAAACACACGTATAAAGGGAAATATATATAGTGTGTAGACAGTACTGAAGCTAAGATGATCTACTTTAGATGTTTTAAAATTTTTAATATACATATTCCATTTGGAAAATGGATTATTTAGCTCAAAGGTACTACATCCTTATTAAGCATTTGCCTCTAGAATATTATTTGAGGATAAAATCCATTACTACATTCAGGAAAATTATTTTGGATACACAATTCACAAAGGACGCGCAATGATTCCTTGGAGAAAGGTACCATATTACTGAAATGACTAACTTTTATATTTCATTTTACCTGTCTTCCATTAAAATATTTTCAGTCATTCAGGAAATAATGAAATACAAAGCAGCAGAAGCACTACAGATGTTCTTGTCTTTGCAACCAATTAAAAACTCATTTCTGTGTTCACAGGAAATACTATTAGCCAAGTTCCAAAGACAAGAATGAACTTTGCATAATTTAATTTTATGAAATCCTTAGTAGTTTCATTTTATATTTTTGTAACGCCTATGCATAATTTTGCAACAAAATAGAATTTGGAACATAATTAAAAGAGAAAGAAAAAATTCTTAAATACAAATAAAAGCCTTCAAGTTATATTTCTAGCATTTCTTTGAAATCAAATCACAATTTAAAATTCTGGAATATCTAATTAAATCACAGAATTACGCAGAATGGGAATGGTTGATGTTGGAAGGGATCTCTGGAAGTCATCTAGTTGTTGGTTTTTTTAGAGCTCCTTTCTTTTTATATTTTGCAAAGCCTAATCTGTGGCTTAAGGGTATATTTGCCTTTCTGAAGGTAACTCTAAATAGAATGTAAGAAGCATAAAGTCCTCTGAGCGTGAAGAATCATAGGTCCTCTCAGGGTGGAGACAGATTAGTCAGGTAACTAGAGGCAGGTCCAGACTCCAGATCTGCATGAACTAACTTGACTCTGGAAAGAATATAGCCACAGTTACACATGTAAATCAGAAAACTCTGCTGAGAAGTCCTGTGCTTTATGAGTAAGATCATACTGACTGCCAAAGTAACCTTTGGCATTGGGGTTCAAGCTGTTTGTGATCCAAAGTTGCTTTAGATGCAGCACAGCTGTGTGTCCTTGGCTCAAGTTTGCTGAGAAAATTGCTCAGATGTGAGGAGGAAGCTGTGAGAAAGTACTAAAGCTAGAGCCATACAAGATAAGAAAACTAAAAATGCAAACTGGGTGGAGATTGTTGAGATAGTCATTATTAGCAGCTAAACGATCCAGCAGTAAAAGTACTGACGTGAACAAGTATAAAACCTAAAAGGAAAACCTGGGAATCTGAAGATGGAATCTCAACAAAATCAGCTGATTCTACCAAGCAGCGGAGACCAAACCTCTCTGAGCTGGCAGATTACAACCTGCCTGACAGAGACTCATAGGGTGTCTCAACAGACTGGTGACTGTGTTAATACTTTTCCTAGTAACACTATTCCAGGGTATTTATTGTGCGCATTAACAAAAAATAATTGCTTCATACTTTTAAGTTGCATATATTCTGCTTACAGAACATCTTTGCACATGGGAAATGTTGCCCATAGTGACCTAGAGAGGGAGTTGTTATACCAATGTCCGCTGTTATGTGGAAATCACTGCTCAGTGAGCATTTGCTGCCTGAAGTTGGCGCTGCCGTACGGTGTGCACAATGTAGACATACTCCAGTTCTCACCACGTACCAGTAAATTTATTACTGTATACCACAGTTAGTATATATCTAGGCATAAATGGCAAAATCTGTCTCTCTAAAGTTCAATTATAAACTAGCTAGATAGGCAGATGAACAAACAAACAAAATCTAGGAGGTACAGGCCGTGTTTACTAAAATTTTGTTCAAGAAGAGATCAAAAAATAAGAGTTGAAAAATTACCCTCTTTTTAAAAATAGAGTATTATACATGCATATATGTATACTGTGACTGCAGTTGCAAAATGAAGAACCTAGGACCCTAAATATTTCAACCAGAGGAAAATGGATATGTGAGGCATCAGTCTCTTAACTCACATACACAAATACCATGACAAGCTGAAAAATTTAGGCATTCTGCAAATTTAGCTTCCACAAGAAAACAAAATCCTTTTCAATAAAAGAGAACATACTCCTGGTCATCTGCTGCAATATGGTTCAAATAAAGAATTTTTTATGTTTTCTTCAGCTATCTAACTCATATAACACAATACAGTAAGTAATTGAAAGGATTTATTATTATTATTTTACTCAGTCTTGTACTGGCTTTTGTGAAAATCGTGAATTGTGAAAAACTGTGAAAAAATGATGGGAAAGAAATTGTTCATTGTAGCTTATCATTACAGACTGTGAACTGAAATGAATGTATTTGCAGTAAAGGGGGAATTTTCTTCCTTTTCATTTTCTAATTAAGTTGAGCTGACTTTGAAATTACAGTTACATAACGCCTGAAGTCTCCTACTATACCCATCCTACATGACATGTTGTGTGCTTTCTTGGAAAGCCTTTTTGGATTGATTCCATATTGCTCAGTACTGATCATCTACCTGAAACATCAAGGAATTCCTACCACTCACTTATCAGCATATAGTGTTCAACCAATATATGACTTCTTTTAGGCTACCAAAATGTACAGTTTTGATTTATGTGAGGTAAATTTGATATGACACAATATACCTACAATGTGTGTTATTGTCTCTCTATTATCTGCTTTTGACATAGGCCTTACTACAAGTGAAGATGTTAAGATTAACAAAATTTCGCAGCTGTGTTCATGTAATTTTAATTCAAGAACCATCAACTCTGTAGTTGGACTCTTTCGAAGTCTATTGGTAGACCATATGAAAATTCTTTGCTATACACAAAGCAAGCCAATAACAGAGCTTAATATACATTGATACTAAATTGCTAGTAATTATATTTTTTTAATTAACTGTGCCGTCTTAACAGTTCTATATGGAGTACCTCTTATTTAAATGCCAGGCAAGTCAAGGAAAACAATAAACACACTATGCTGAATTTTCTTTATAATTTATCAAACTCTTGTAAATAGCGGTTAATAAATATTAGAAATGAGAACATATGAGACATAAATGCAAATATCACCGTATCTATTTTTGAAAGTGTCTTAAAAACCTTTCTTTATAATAGACATCTCTCCAGGTAGAATATATATTGCACTTACTATCTTTCCCTCTGTAAGATTTTCTGCATCTCAGCCAAATGCAAATGTAAGACTGAAACATGTATTAAATCATTCTCTGTTGCCTTAGCTGTACTGTTCAAACTGTTTTTTGCTTCCTCCAAACAGATGCTCAGAAGTCCACTGGGAAAGGAATCAGGAGGCTTTGGAGTGGTTTTCTTGTTGTGATTGCTTTGGTCTTGCATTGCCTCTACATCCTGAGAAAACAGAAATATGACAGAGAAAAACATAAATTAAAGGAAAAGTCTAATATAATCTTTTCAGGGCCTATCCAGACTCTTCTAGACATTTAGGTTGCATAGGAGAAAAAAAGGGAATAAGGAACCTCTTATACAGTTGCACTGCACATGTATAGAATGTGCAAAAATGTCATCGAAGATGGATGACTGTCATTTTATGATGTCCCACACCTTGTGTTATGACAAGTTTCATACCCAAAATATTTCTAATGCAGTCTCCCTAAAGAAATAGATTTCAATTACCATTTGTTGTCTATAACTGCGGTGAAGACAAAATCTTAGAACTAACAAAACCAAAAATTTAATTTATGCACATATATAATATATTGAGATATTTACTTTAGGAACTCTTAAACTTCTAATGCAAACCATGTTGAAGCAGGTGATGGACTTATATAAACTTAAGATAAGGGACAAAGTTACCTGCATAACATACCAATTTTAATTCCATTCAGAAACAAAGTACTATAATATCTATTTTGAAGGTACATGTTTTTCATATAAAATATAAGCAAAAATCAGGAAAAGAATCATTAAAAATAAAATACATATTTATTAGGAATACTGAATAACTGTTATAAACAATATATTCCTTTAAAAATGTATTTAAGTTTTATGACTTCTGATAAATTGTATTTAAAGGCTAATCTCATTTTAGCAGATTACCAGCAGTCCTATTTCATACCAGTCTGCTCTTTTGAGTTTTTAAAAGAATGCCTGAAATCTAAGTCAGAAAGTACTAGAAGCTGCTGAAAAGATAAGACTGTTTTCCATTCACATATAAAGTTTCAGTTAGTGCATTATTTTACACGAAGGGGAAAGAAAAATAGTTAAAATATATTTTGTGTCATTTCCTTCCTGTGGCCCATATTTCTGAAAAAAAATATGAAAGGCATGTGTTTTTTGGCCAAATTTATTCTCAATACTAACACTATGGTGTTTTGGTGTTTGGTTTCCTTTTTTTTTTTCTTCAGAATTCGCAGGAATATAATGTAATTTATGTGTATTACAGAAAGTGAAAACTCCGAACACAGTATATTCAGGCATAAGATCCTGACAATTTCCATTGAACTGAAGTAAAAATTTCCTACCTTCACAATGACTGCTATCTATCAGCCAAATAACAGGTATAGCTTTTACATGGTGCTGTCTACGAAGACAGCATGCCAAGGCACAGAATTAAACCTGGCAAAACGTGAACAAATAGTTCCATTTTGATGAATATCACTGGTTCTTTTGTATAGAACTAGGAGCTGTATCAAACCAATCAAGCCCATACTTGATTGTTTAATTCTGCGTAACACTTTAATTGCTCTCCTTACCAAACAAAAAATCTTATGACTTTGCAGAAAAATTTACCTCACCTCTTTCCACATTTTAGGAATTGCATTGAGGGAGAACTAAATTATTTTAATTTAGAAGCAAAGAATCTACCTTGCTTTTTTTAGAGGTAAAAAAAAAAATACACAAAACATGGAGAATTAAGATAACAGAGGTAATCTGTTACCTTGAATCTTGAGAGTCAGAAAAATACTCTAAGTTATTGGATGCAGCAGTCTGCCTCTATTACTTAAACGTTTGGCCATAGTTAAAGAGTATGAATTGTTTTCCATATTTTTCTGTGATAGGAATGTTAGATGATGGGTTTGCTACTGAATGGATCAGATAGTATTTTGGTCAAACTCCTTGAAAAATTCCATTTCTAGGTACACAACCATAATCTCCAACTTCTTCATAAACAAAAAAAATTCTGCAATCTTTACCTTCTTTGTGTCTTCTGCTCCAGGAGTCTTGTTGGTTTTGCTCAGTTCGTTCACATGTTCTTGCTCCAGAAACATTAACTGATTTAAGTAGTTTTTAACATAAGATTTTTCTGAGCAACTGATTTCTGTTTTCCAAGCAGTTACATTTTCTAACTTTTCCTTCTCACTTATTAAATCTTGATTTATTTTTTTAAGCATACTCAGTTCTTTTACAACACCATCCAATTTGATTCTCAATTGTCTTGCTTCCTCTCGGGCTTTATTTCTTTCTCCTCTTACTTTGCTCCATTTCTCCCTCCAGTTAGCAGTACAATCTGACCACCAGTGCATGGTCTTTTCCATTTGGGCAGCTCTAGCTTTGACTTCTTCCAGTTCCTGAATTTTTACTGCTTCAAAAATTTCCCAATCGCTGCTGTAATTTATATGCATATATGGATACTGAGATGAATAGGGGTAGAAACTTTGTGATGGCAGATTTGAATTACACAGATGGCCACCTGGTTGGTAACCTCCAGCTAATTTATAAGGTTGTCTTGGTTGGGTCCCAAAAACCTGTGTTTCATCCATTACATTCTGAATGGAGCCTAAATTAACGTCTTGATTCATCATCTAATTTCACTCCTAAAAAAGACAAAGATGGACAATATTAGCTTACCTCAATTAAACTATATTAGTACCCTCAAAGAGTAGTTAATTTTATTGTTATAATAAAGAGATAATCTTAATAATGCTGTTGATGTTTTAAAAACGTGCTTCATCAACAAGAAATGTGTTTTATATAATACTTCTGGAGTACAGTGTAAACAGACATACCTATTACCTGAATGGGAATTCCTAGCAAAGGAAGTGTCATTAAATAATCATAGTGCTCTTAAGAATTTTTGAGTCTGGACAAACCAGGCAAGAGCTTTCTTCCTTCAAGACAAGATCAGATTGAATCAACATATATTCTAGATGTCTAGTAAGAGAAAAGTATTTTTCTAAAAATACAATCATAGATGCACTTGCCTTCTTTCCCAAATTGTGTACCTTCACACCAGGCAACAATTATAGCGTGTATACCTAAGAAACAAAAATAAACCCCAAACTTTTGAATTTTCTTTACTTCGTGAAAAAAGATAAGCATTTTTATGGGGGGTTTTATTTTGCTGTCCACGTTCCAGAAGCTTTCCAGTAAGTATATTACATTATTCCTGAAATCCTATTGCACTGTACAGCCTACCTCATGATGATATGATTCTGCTAGTATATCTTGTGGCATTACTTTTCATTATTAATTTGTTATTATTTATTAGGCCCAGAGGAAAATCAACATCTCAGAAATTTCTTTCCCATCCCAGTACTGAGAAAATGTTGATATGGACAATATGTGGAGACTAGTGACTTATACCTCCATGGTTCTATTGCTTGGTTATCTTAAAAAAAAAATCCTGTATGTATGGAACAGTAATTAGTGTTAACACCTGTATTTGAGATACAGAAGGCTGATGCAGCAAACAAAATATTGAACAGTAGATAGTCTTGACATTATGCATTTTAGACGTTTAGAAGTTTTTGAAGATTTGGGTTCCAGTTCCCCAGCTGTTGTAAACTTTTCTCTGCTTTCCAGGACATTTATTTGCCATTTGTTAGAAGTTTCTGGGCAATTGTAGTAGTCAAGTACAGTTATAAAAGAAGGAAAATGACAGTAAACGACTCCCAACTCCCTTCATTACCACTGTCTGGCACAGCACCACCAAGCCCCACACCACCACCACACAGATGTAGCACACCTACTGCCAAAGCTTGATCAAGCTTGAGTCTTTCCCTGTTGCCTGACCTATTTCCAAAAATCTCATTTGAATAAACCTTATCCAAAATACAAAGAAATTGCCTCCCATGATACTTTTATGAGGCCCAGTAGACCCCAAATAGCTAAATAGCTAAATATTAAACTCTTGCAGTAAGTGTTTACTTAATTTTTGGGTTGTTGCAATGGCTTTGTTTCCTAAAGCTTTTTAATTAAAAACAAAACAAAAACCCAGTAAACTTTAAATACATATTGCAATAGTTGGGGTTTTTTTGTTTTTTTAAACAGTACAATAACATTTTTCTTACATTTTCTGTTTCTGTCAGACTAGTAGATGTCTGCAGAGACATGGATTACTCTGTTCATAATCAGTAGGGTTTTTTAATTGATTTTGCTAGCAGCTTTGTATATTCACTGAAAGAAGGCAGAACTTAGGAAGTGTGCAGCTTACAAGTCTTAAAATTTGGAGAGATAGGAATGGAAATAATTTTCTTTGGCTGAAACTTCAAAAGACCTGAGCAGAGAACAAAATCTTCATTAATTAGAATAGCCTGTTGCTGTGATTTCATTACTTGTTTGAGGCAATCTAAACTACAAAACGCTGCCAAGAAGAGTGGACTCATTCACTGGCTATGAATTCTTGGCCCTCCTCCAGTGTCTTGGCTCTAGCGGTCTTGAGGCTGGGACAGTGCCAGTCAGATCAAATTTAAAGCTGTAATATTTGAAGTAAGCTTGTAGGGTAGCCTAGTAGGCTCCTAGCCTTCAGAGTGTTTTATGATATGCCGAACTTTGCCTGCATTTTTTATCATGGATAGATGATCTTAACTGCACCTAAATTTTTTAAAAAATCTGAATTGAAATAAATCACTCCTCCTCCAGAAAATATTAGTGCTGACTCAGTACAAGGTACTAAGCAATATTAGATATTTGTATGTCTTAACTTACCTATGTACTTTTCAGAAAATCTAATCAAACCGGCTTTTCAGAAATCCCCTCTAAGATTATAAGTGGTAGAATATCTTACCATTTCTTCTTCAAAGACACAGATCTTAACACAATCCATTTCAGTGTTTTGCTGACCCAGAACAAAAACATAAAATAACAGAAATATTTGCTGGATAAACAAAAAGATACAGTAAATGATGACAAAGATTTACTATGGATTAAAATGCACTTACAATTTATTAATGAGGTTTATATTTTTAGTCCTAGAATGAAGCAACCATAGTAGCACTTATAATCTGCAGGTAGTTCTGGTTCTACAGTATATTGATAGTGGTGCTCCTCATGAGAACTATTTTAAAACCTGTTTCTTTTTATCCATATTTAAAAGTTACTTGATCTTAAAAATATGTCATAGTTCTCTTCATATCTAAAATATTAAACAATTTAAAGATTATATAGCTCAGTATATCTCAGTATAAACAATAAAAAAGGTGAAATTAGAATTCAGACACTTCACAGAAAATGTCTTAAAAAGCTGCATTTTCAGCTTTCAGTGTGGTTAACTTTTAGGAGGGAAGGAAAAAATAACTAACTCTGTTACCTCATTCCAAGTAAGATACATTTCTTCATCTTGCTTATTACCTAAAGATGAACATCATGTAAAGACTTTCTCACAGAATAGATTCAAAGAGTGTAGCTAAGACGTATTTGTAAATCATTTATAGAGCTAAAACAATCAAATTAACTTAAAAAATAAAATAAAATTGGAAGCAACCTAGAGAATAAGATGACATTCATTATCTCTGTTTTAACAGATTTCTCAGCTTTTAGAACACAGCATAAGTACATTAACCTTCGTTCACCATTTCTTAGAGATAAGTACTTTTTTGATGTAAAGTTTTGATGTAAAACATCTAGATTAAACTTATCTCTGGTGAAGGCATTTTTAACTGGAAGATGGTCAAAGGAAATTTTTTACTATTGAATATTTCATTTTTTATCTTCATGTAAGGTCTTTAGTGAAGATGATTTTTCTCTTTAATGTAATTGCTTAATTTGAAAAGAAGAAAATTACACCAAAATGCAAAATTATAAAACCTGTAAAGCTATTCAAGATCTTGTGACTTTGTTAAATCATCCCACTAGTTTTTCTTATTAGTGCTTAAAATGTAAGTCAAATAGATAGGGACTTGTAGAACAGGTTGTGGGATAAAGTCTTAGAGGGGGGAAAAAAAAAAAAGACCAATCAAACAAACAAACAAACAAAACCCAATCAAGCAAAAGAACACACAAACAATTAAAAAAAAACCAAAAAACCCAAGGGAAAGCAGCTAGAACCGCACCACTGAGCAAATCATTGATGTATGCTTACATTTCTCCATCTCCATCCAGTAAATGAGAACAATTTACTGTTTGAAACAATTATTGAAAATCACTGCCCAAAGAATGAAGTGTTGCTGTTGCTATGTGTCTAAATGTTTGGGGTTTTTTTTCAAATACAAAGACAACAGCCTTCCATATGCACAAAAATTTAATAGCTTTCACTGTTTGCAGCCTCACTCTGTCCCCTTCGCACACAATGCAATTAAATCTTACTGAAGCACAGAGTAAAAGTGGTGAAGCCAAATTCTAAAAAACTAAAAGAACAAAAAGTAGCTAGAGCCTACGATTATCTAAAGGCTTTTCAGATCTCTACTTAAGCCACATGGGTTTTTCTCATGCAATTCATCCTAGAAGTTTTATCATTTACTAAAAATGATAGAAGTCCATAGAAATGTAATATTTCTTTGAAGTTTTTAGATTTTATTTTTTTTTAATTTGGTGAGCACGGTGCTCACTATAAATACCTTATATTTTAACATTACTTTTAACACTAGAGAGAGAACATGCATATATAGAATGTGGGAAGTATGACTCATGACTTATTCTGATTTTATTAATTTAATAATAATCTCAAGAAAAATATTAATCACACTACTATTTCTACTTTGTTGAATTTCCATTTCATTTTACAGTGAAACATCCACAGGTCTTCTGTATGCAGTCCTGGTTTAACTGAAGTAAAAGGGTGTTTTCCTATGGCATTAACGAAAGTAGTATTTTCTGCTTTGCACAATTGCTATGCTTTTGTGATCATTGTAACCCAGCACAAATCCACTGCTGCTGAAATGAAAGCCCCTCCTTTCTCACACATGCATCTACATGTTCTGGACTGTCTAGTTTTTCCTCTTAGTAACACTAGTGAAATAATCAGATTAAACAGATGACACATTCACAGCTAGACTTTTTCTCAGCTTCATCAGAACCTCCATCTATTTCACTTGTGGCTTGCATGAAACCTGCTGTTTCTGTAAAACATGATGTGAAAATATGAAGTGGAAGAAAAGTAGGACTGTCCCTTTTGGACAGCATCAGAGACTGCATTCAATTTACACATTTAATATAATTACAGAAACAATATCCAGTGAGTAACAGTCAAGAGTTTGTGAAGAAAAAAAAAGTATATAAGATCATAATGAAAACACAACTTCATTTTTGTAAGAATATTATATGAAATTGAAAGAGTTAAGTATATTTCAGTGATGACTAGAGCAGACTTGCCCTCCTATGAAGAATATGCTTGGGCAGGAATATCTTTTGTTGGCTAAAGTGAGTTTTTGCCTAAAATTTCCTTTCTTGGCAAAGAACTATGATATATTGTGCCGATCTACTACGGTAACCCTAGTTGTCAGGTTAGTGAGCCTCTAAAATCACAAGTGATGAAAGCAAATGAACTGCCACACATTGTTGTAATGGCATTTCCAAACATGTTGTTTAACTATTTTGAATAAAAATCCTAAAATATCTAGAATTAGACATTTTAATGTAATGTTTAAGTTTTCTGCAGATATTTTTCACAAACATTTCAATTTTATGAGAAGATAAGTAGATTCCTGTGAGTGTTAAGCTGATAGAATAGTAGAATTGAGAATGAATATTCTTATGCAGCTAGTTTAACATCCATATATAAAACTTGCTGCATTAATTTCTATTGCCAGAGTTGCAGAGCAACTCTGATAAAAATGGCAGTAGGAATTCTGTTTCAGCTGTGAACAAATGAAACTTATGCTTCTATTTTAAAAGAAATAGTCTAAAATACTGTTCTTGAAAGGAAGCAAGGATTTAAAAATTAAAAAGGTGTTATTATAAAAGTGCCTGAAATGTCCAGAGGGATGATTAGAATGGGCATTTCCTTTGCCACACTTCACAACAATCTGATCTTTCACATTCTCAAAAAAACTGCATTGATAAAATAATAAATAACAAAAAGTTTAACTGGAGACTGTTATAATACTGAATCACGTGATACTGAATCTTAAACATCCAGTTAGTTACAGTGATACTGTAAAAAAAGAATAAATAAATTCTCTTCTTTGGATCACAGAATCACAGAACCACAGAATGTTAGGGGTTTGAAGGGACCTCGAAAAATCATCTACTCCAGCCACCCTGCCAGAGAAGAATCCCCTAAAGTAGATCACACAGGAACGCATCTAGGTGGGTTTTGAATGTCTCCAAAGAAGGAGACTCCACAACCTCCCTGGGCAGCCTGTGCCAGTGCTCTGTCACCCTCATAGTCAAAAAGTTTTTTCTAATATTTTTTGTGGAATCTCCTATGTTCCAGCTTGTACCCATTGCCCCTTGTCCTGTCATTGGACGTCACTGAAAAGCATCTGGCTCCGTCCTCCTGACACTCCCCCTTGACATATTTATAAACATTTATGAGATCACTCCTCAGCCTCCTCTTCTCCAAGCTAAAGAGACCCAGCTCCTTCAGCCTTTCCTCACAAGGGAGATGTTCCACTCCCTTAATCTTCTTTGTGGCTCTGTGCTGGACTCTCTCAAGCAGTTCCCTGTCCTTCTCAAGCTGAGGGGCCCAGAACTGGACACAATATTA
>NW_009725524.1:18196-18403 GCF_000703405.1 Apaloderma vittatum
GCTACTCCCCTTCTAATACACCCCAGGATGCCATTGGCCTTCTTGGCCACGAGGGCACATTGCTGGCTCATGGTCATCCTGCTGTTCACCAAAACCCCCAGGTCCCTTTCTTCTACACTGCTCTCCAGCAGGTCAGTCGCCAACTTATACTGGCATATGGGATTATTCTTTCCCAAGTGCAAAATTCCACACTTGCCCTTGTTGAAT
>NW_009725524.1:19043-19517 GCF_000703405.1 Apaloderma vittatum
AACTAGCGACCAACCTCACTACTTGGTCATCCAGACCACACTTATTCAGTTTACCTATGAGGATGCTGTGGGACACCGTGTCAAATGCTTTGCTGATATCCAGATAGACCACATCTACTCCATCGCCACCATTCACCTACCTGGCTATGTCCTCATAAAAGGCTATCAGGTTGGTCAAATATGACTTCCCCTTGGTAAAACCGTGCTGACTGCTCCTAATAACCTTCTTGTCCTTGGTATGCCTAGAGACAGTGCCAAGGATAAGTTGCTCCATCACCTTTCCAGGGATGGAGGTGAGGTTGACCAGTCTGTATTTACCTGGATCATCCTTCCTACCCTTCTTGAAGACTGGAGTGACATTTGTTTTCCACCAGTCTTCAGGCACCTCACCTGTTCCCCACGACTTAGCAAAGATGATGGAGAGGGGCCTAGAAAGGACACCTGCCAGCTCCCTCAGCACCCGCGGGGGCAGCC
>NW_009725524.1:19860-55402 GCF_000703405.1 Apaloderma vittatum
CGATACCCTCCCCAAGTGGCCAGCCCCTCCTTCCATGATTTATATACTCTTTTCTTCCACTTGAGTTTGACCAGCACTTCTCTGGTTAACTGTGCAGGTGTCCTGGATCTCTTTCTTGATTTCCTGCCTGTTGGGACGCACTGATCTTGAGCATGGAAGAAGTATTCCTTGAATACTGACCAACTCTCTTGGGGCCCTTTACCTTCTAGTACCCTGTCCCATGGGGTTTCCCCTAACAATTGCTTGAAAAGGCCAAAGATGGCCCTTCTGAAGTCCAGAGTTGCGATCCTGCTTGGTATTCTGTTCCTACCACACAAGATCCTGAACTCTACCATCTCATGGCTGCTGCGGCCAAGATTGCCCTCAACCTTCACTGCTTCAACCAGACCTTCCCTGTTGGTGAGCACAGGATCCAGCAGTGCTCCTCTCCTGGTTGGTTTATTCACCATTTGCATCAAAAAATTATCTTTGATGCACTGGAGGAACCTCCTGGACTGAGGATGGCTGGCTGTGTGGGCCTTCCAGCAAATATCCAGGTATTTGAAATCCCACATGAGAACCAGGGCCCGCGATAGAGAGGCTACTGACAGCTGCGGGGAAAAGGGGTCTTCTACTTTCGATCAGGTGCTCTGTAGTAGACACCCACCACAGTATCACCTATGCTAGCCTGCCCCTTAAATCTCACCTACAAACACTCGACTTGCTCCTCATCTGCCCCTGGATAGATCTCAATACATTCCAGTTTCTCACTCACATAAAGAGCAACTCCACCAGCTCGCCTTGTCAGCCTATCTTTTCTAAAAAGGACAGAGCCATCAAGGCCCACATTCCAGTTATGCAAGTTGTCCCACCACGTCTCTGTAATCGGAATGAGATCATAGTTCTCCAATCGCACACAGATTTCTAATTCCCCCTGCTTATTCCCCATGCTTCTTGCACCGGTATACAGACACTTAAGAGACTTAATTGAGAAGCATCTGTTACCGTTGCTTGTGCCATCCATGTTGGAGTGGATGCACTTAAGCAGCGTCATTGTTTTGTTGCCTAACCCTGGGATACTTCCCCCTGGCTCATCTGTAGTGAGACAGGTTTTATCCCCTTCCTCCTTCCAACCTAGTTTAAAGCCCTATCGATTAATCCCGCCAACTCACCAGCAAGAATTCTCCTCCCTCTCTGAGACAGCCTCAGTCTATATCTCTCATGCCCAGTGCTGCATAAACTTCCCCATGATCACAAAACCCAAAATGTTGCTGGTGGCACCAGTCTTTAAGTCATGTACTGCATGTACTTTCCTGTCCTTTTCAGTATTCCTACCTGCTGCTGAAGGGATAGAAGGTATATGATCGCCCCATAGAAAAGTAATTCACTGTAAAACATCACAAATCTATACTAAACTTTGAAAATTCTTATCTATAGGATATTGCTAATCTGTTCCAGGGGAGAACAAGAATAATTTTTAAGGCTATGTTAAAGACAACTAAGAGAAGAAAGCTGTGTGTTAATACTGCTAGACACAAACCTCTAAAAATCAGACATTTCAGAAGTCTGAAAGACGACAGAAAATATTGTCTCTAGCTAGTTCTAAAGTTGCTATCTTGAGTTTGCAGGAGCAGACTAGCTAGTACGGGATAGGGAGCTCAGGGAGCATAACTACTTAGTAAGAGATAATTGGATGGAAAGATAAGAGAATTGGATGAAAGGGGGGATTTTCTGTCTAGTGAAACCTTCTGAGTCATTAAGAGTTCTACTCTTAATAATTCAATAACAAGAAAATACAAGAAAGAACACAAAAACCCTTTTAGAGTAGTTTTTCTTCAGGGAACAATCTAAAATAGGTATGCACAAAATATAGAAATTAACATTCATTGTATCATGGGGAAGGTGGGGATGGAGAGAGAGCTGATAGCTCTCAGAAAAAGGTGCAGACATTTGGTGAACTCTACAAGGAATATAGATCTAAGCCATATTGCAACCTTTGCTTATTTACTTACTCATCCTAGACATCAGTAAGAAAAGAGCTCTTGATTTATCATTGAAGGCTATTACTGTATAGGGCAAAGAGAAATGTATTAACCCTTGGTGGCACGTTAATAAAATCACCAGGAGAGAATTATTATACTTCCCTCATGTTAATTCCTGCTCATTGAACTCAGGTATTTCAGTGAGTTCAGCAGCTAGGTCAGCAACTTGAGGATAATATTTCAACAGCCTTTTACTAACTGAATGACTTAATCCTTTGTTACACTATGAGGACCTCAGTGAAACTTTTTTTTTTACAGTAATTCTATGACTTCAGAGAAAATATCTGCTTCAAATCAGGACAGTTATTTTTCTTTTGTTCAGTCTATAAATGTAATAGGACAAAATGATATAACTGTATGTGTGCTTATAAGTGTGCCCTGGTTTCATGTGAGATGGAGTTAATTTTCCTCCTAGAAGCTGGTACATCGCTGTGTTTTGCATTTAGTGCAAGAATAACGTTGACTACCTAGAGGTATTCCATACCTTAGAGCATCATTTCCAGTCTATAAACTGTGGGGAATTGTCCAGAAGGGATGGATTGGTGTTTGGGGCATCAGTCAGCAGGTGATGAGCAACTGTATTGTGCCCCACTTGGCTTTTAGGGGGCTGGTTAGCTCAGTGGGTTGAGCGTGATGATGACAACAACGACAACACTGAAGTCACGGTTTCAATTTCCGCTCGGTCCCCGTGTGTTGCCTGGTTTAGTCAAGAGGTGGTGTCCCTGCCCATGACAGGGAGGTTGGATTAAATGATCTGTAAGGTCCCTGCCAGCCTAGGCCATTCTACGATTCTTTTCTTGCAGTTTATTTCTTTCTATTTTTGCTATATTCACTTTCATTACTATTACCGTTACTATTATATTTTACTTCAGTTATTAAACTGTTCTTATTTCAACATGAGGTTTACATTTTTTCGTTCTCCTCTCCATCTCATTTACCTTAAAAAGCAATCCAGACAACTGCTTAATAAAAGTACTCTTCACTTAATGCAACTGCATAATAGACAAAAGCCTGCTGATTATCACTCCAGAATTAATGACAATGAATGTGCATTTGAAGTTAACCAATGTATACCATTCTGCATGGAATCAAACTCATACTGAATACAGTGATCCTCTCTATAATCTGTAGCTACAAAGTCAGTGAGCAACAGAAAGCACATATTATTCAAACATTGCATGAAATTGGTATAAGAACTGAATAAATATGATATTGAAGCCCTATCAAATAAATTGTCACTATTAGGAGAAACTGAAGCTGGGATAACCAGAGTGACCTGGAAAATGCTTAGAGGAAAGAGAACTAAAAATATGACAATGAACACAGAGTTCATGCTAAAGCCTGACATACACTTGAAGCAGTGCCATTAGGTCAAAGAGAGAGAAACACATGCATAGGACACAGTGGACAGGAAGAGATAAGGGCTGATATCACCTGCAGCCATCACCTCCTGCATCTTTGCAAAGTTCAGCAGCTTCTTCAGAATCCACTCACTCGTGGAAATGCTCTAGACCAAACTCCTGAGCCCAAAAGTATAAATACCTCAGCTTACCGCTAAAATTTCTGAAGCAGATCCAACAGCAGCCAGACTGCTGAGCCTTTCATGTTTGCCAGTGTGATATGGGGGTCACGCACACAGAACAAGCACACAGAACAAGCAGGCAGAACAAGCACTCTCACTAACACCTTGGTAACTATTTTGCTCATAGACAAGTTAAGAACTGAAGAACTTGAGAGTTAGAGAGTTCATTAATTAATGAGAGGGAGGTTGGACTAGATGATCTCTAGAGGTCCCTTCCAATCCCTAAGATTCTATGATTCTATGAGATGATGAGTTAGTGAACTCACACGACTACTCTGTACAAAAATGATTCAGCCATTGATTTGATGTCTTCATATGTTTTGGGGGAAGGGTTTTCTGTTTTGTTGTTGTTGTTGTTGTTTGTTTGGAGGGGAGTGGTTTTTGGTTTTGTTTTTCTTTAATGAGTTCATAAATTAAACTCTAATTTACAGAATACATTGTGAGAGATCCAAATAGGCCAAGACAACATATGCAGATTATCATAATTCCACAGTCTGGGTCTGATCATGGCCTCTGTTAGTAAGTTAAGAAAATTATTGTTATAGAACTAAAAATTAAAAAATAGTGATTTCAAGACTTTTAAATGCAGAGGCAAAGATCATTCTGTTTCTTTTTTCCACAGCAATAAAACATAACAATATAAAACCATATGGTATAGTTTTAATTTGTTTATGTTGTTTCCAAATATTATATTTCTTACATGTGTCATAACTAAAAATCAGCCAAAAAGTGTCCTGAAGAGACAAACAAGGCAAATTATTTACTTCCTGTTAGCAGTTATGTGATCATTTTTTACCCCCTGTTAACACATAAGTAAATAATAAAGCATTGTGTCTCCTTAAGAATTCAGTGACCTATGGAAAAGAGTTTCTCTTAACTACATTCCTGTTTAACCTATTTTCACTATAATTATTGAAAGGTAAGCCAAGTATATCTGCTTCAAAAAACCTGCCAATTTATATTATACTTCAAGGGAAACAACGTGTTTTCTGGGAATTTTCTTACTTCCATTCCAAATTCAAAAAACAACCCCAAACCAAACAAATAAAAAAGTCAAAACGCATGCAACAGTGAATACTGACATGTTTATGACTGCTGCAATTCAGTCTTGAAAATTTCTAAATTGCTAAGAATTTGATAATTTTATGGAATTACATTTATATTGCATTTGTAATAGATCTCAGGGTCAACATACTCTCATCCATGCATAAAATGAAAATATTCTAGAAAGAAATTAAATTTTAAAATATCTTGACATATGAAGCCTGACTGCGTATTAACAACATACAAATCAACTGGGTAACTTTCCGACTTCTATTATTGCAAGTCTCTGCTTCTTGCTTCCAGGAGACAGAGGAGTAGAAATGCTGACATATAAAGAAAAGGTTTGGTTTTAAAATAAGTTTGCAGAAAGCAAGAGGTGCTCAAAAGAACATCT
The DNA here is from genome assembly GCF_000703405.1 of Apaloderma vittatum. NCBI lineage: Eukaryota > Metazoa > Chordata > Aves > Trogoniformes > Trogonidae > Apaloderma > Apaloderma vittatum. Next base: position 24,902 of record NW_009725524.1, read on the forward strand.
ACTCCTCACACACCAGATAATGCTTGAATCTGTAAATGAGTTTAAGTATTTAAAATTTGGAATAATTTAATACTTGGCTATTTGGAATTAAGCAACAACTAGCAAGATAGACACTGGATATATGCAAACCTACAGAATTAATTAGTTAAGGATAAGCAAAATTTTAAGAAAAGTTAAAATCGAGGATGTACTACAGAACAGAACTACTCTGAAAATGAGTGTTACGTCATGTTTCACAGAACTTACTTTCTATTGAAGTTGAGGTGTAACCATATTGTTTATTCAGATCTGCAAGACAAATTCCTATGAAAGGTTACCCTTTTTCATTTTTAGATATTTTTCTTCTTTTCTGGGAGAAAAAAATCTATGGTGCATGCCTCATACTCATTATTTTCAGGGTTCACTTGGCTTCTTATATAGATATGAAGCTGCACAATTTTCTTCTGTCCCTCTTCATCACTCCCTAATCTAACTGAACTAGAGGTCTTATTTCCACTGTGGGGTGGGCCCTGATATAGCAATGTGCAAAGGCACAGCTGTAGGGCACAAAGAAAAAGAAGAACATATATAAACCTTGGCTTTGTCCCCATAAACCTGTTCTGCCAGAAGAAACTGTGCATATGCAGGGCACTGTGTGTAAAGTGGTGAACAAGATAATCAAGCATTCCCAGACACTTCCCAAGCTGAAGATCAATTCTAAGCACAGGTGGAAATAATCCAGAAGAGAGAACTCTAACAGCAACAATTAGTGACTTGCAGAAAACATTTAATTCTCCAGAAAGTTCAACAAAACTTTATATGTGGGCTGATGCTTTTATTAAAACTATTACCTTTCCTGTGATTTCTCTAACCATGAAGTATTACATATTTCTCTCAATATGTGAATTACTTCTATAAATTACGGTGGAAACTTTCTATTTTAATAGGAGAGTTTGACCACAGCAGTCATCAAACTAGCATGTCTAAAAGCTTTTGAGAACCGAGTGGTTTTTTTCTTTCCACAGAATAAAAATTCCCTTAGGTAAAGAGATTTTGGTCTTCTAAGCTACAGTAAGACATAAGGTGCTAACAGTTAAAAGCAGAAACCAAGGACAAGAATTCTTTCCCGGTATATTTTACATTATTGTTGCCAATGGTATTCTTAGAGGTTCTTGCTCAAAATTAAATGCTATAATTCTCTTTGTAAAAGGATGCACCAGAACTTGTTTCACTTCTCTATGGTCCTATGTACTGCTTTCCCTTTCACCAGTTTCTCCCCATGTCTAATTTAATGTGAAATCCTGCTTATTAATTCAATTTATTTTTAAACATATGAATATATTTTTAAAATATTATACAGATCATATCTACACTGTATACATACAGATATATAAAAAAAGACAATTTGGAAAGTAGTCACACGTTATAATAAATTTAAAGACTAAACAAATACTACTTTTTATTTCCTTTTTTGACTGCCACTTCCAACAAATTCCAAGGAGTTTGGAAACTACTTCAAGATGAGAACCAGTCCTATATACTCATTGTGATTTAGGTCTACCAGTGAACACAAGTCATTACATACCATTGCAATATCCTTTAAGATTTTTACATAGACAAGCTGATGTTTTTTCACATCTTTGAAGTTGTATTCAAATCCCTAGAGTTAAATACCAGTAACATAAATATTTGTACATACAGATGTTGTCATTTACTACCCATAAGGCCAAAAGAAGCTCTGAAGTACTGCTTTATAATTTACAGCAACTTCATTTCCCCAAGAATGTTTTGTTTGATTACAAACCTTCATAATATATCAACCATAATTTTTATACTCCTTTTTTGATACTTGGTTCCCAGTCACTACACTCGAAAAAAATAAATTGTATAGTCAGAGCATGCAGGGAGGAGGGAGGAAGGGAGTGTGTGCGAAACTAAAATCTTTCCCAGACAACCTCAAACAAAAGTAAAGCAGGAGCCAAGACAACCTTAACTCAATTTAATCAGCTAGCTGTGGCTTTTGAGACACAATAGTTTGTTTGGCTAACTCCCTTTTGAGGTTATCTGTCACTTCTTATTAGGATAGGTTCAATAAAAAAAAGAGGCAAAATCAACTTCTGAGGTAATTAGGGTAAGCATGAAATGTCAAAGGTTTAGATCTTTTCGGGTAACCAACTTTAAAAAAACAGATTTAAAAAACGTAGAGTAAACTTCTGGACTAAGCTAGTAGCTGACTCAGCTGAGCTGTAATCTAATCTCATTGATTCCATGTGGAGGTTGGCAATCTACCATGGAATGCCTTTATCATCTGAATGATGCTCTGTACAATTGTTAGGAAAAAACAGGCTATGAATAATAATCTGAATAATAACTTCAATTCATACTAAGTTCATAGTGTATTTAAACTGAGTCAATGTTAATTCACACAAATGAATTCATATCAGATAAAGGTCTGGTCTAAGAGAGTGATATTTTTAGAATAACAGTAATCTGTTCTAAAACTTGAAAAAGGTAATTGCTTCAGAAGAATAGAGTTCACATTAGTTAATATTAGTTCAATATACTGAAACAGGATCTTTTTAAATGCTTATGGCTAAAGATGCAAATGAACATTTTTTGCGATTTATGAAAACACCTAGGCATCCTTTTCTTCAAGCACAATGAGTTTTGTTTTTAATCACATTAAAAATCTGGGGTTTTTTCTTTCCCAGCAGTTCCAGAGCTGAGGCAAACAATAATTAAGTGCATGAGTCTTCCTCTTCTGTTTCCACAGCAACCATAGTTAGTTTCAGCAAGTGGTTAATGGGACATTTTTTACTCCACATTGACATAACCAGCAGTGCTAAAGATGTCATAGCCCCTTCACTGGAGACAAATAGGCTAAGCAGGTAGCTTCTTGCACTGCTCAGCTCAGTTGCAACAGAACCAGCTGTCAGTCAACAGAGAATCTCAAAAGACTCCACACAGAGTTATGTGTTATTGCAGCACAGACAGCTCAGTGCACAGAGGCACAGAAGGAAGATACCAAAAATATATGAGAATAATATGTAAGACGTACACCATCCACAAGGTTAGATGTGCCTTTGAGCACCTCATTCATGACTGGCTTTAGAAGTCTTTTTAAAATTTGCAAGGGCTAAAGCCAGTTGTAAGCTAAAGAAAAAGAAGAAAAGAAAGCTAAAAACATTTCATTATCTTTCCTTTTCATCCATGGCATTTGTTAATCAATTTAAGATATCTGAAGTAAATATTTGTAAGTCAGCTTTAAGTAAGTTTACATACAGTACACTATTCAGACCAAAGACCATTGTATCAGGTCAGGTACTCAGTGATTAGGTTCCTTTCCCTGCCATTGCTAACATTAAAGGGGTTTTTATTTACTTATTTTTAAAAGCCAAATCAACTTCTTTGTGAGAGCCTCAGTAAACTCTTAATGGGCACAGACAAAATTTAAGATGCTCAGCTACTGCTAAATGGCACTGAGGACTTCGGAGATATGTGGATTTTTTCAGATTTTTCAGGTTGGTCTATAGATGAGGTCAGATGACCTCCTTTCAGTTTGAAAAGGAGATTGAAAAAAGCAGCTCAAAACAGACTTCTTTAGCCATTCTGGAGAGCATTTTACTGGACTCTGTCCATCCAAACAGTAGAGATCACTTAAATATGTAGAGAAGCTTCCCTATTTCAAGAAAAAACAACACACCTGTTTATTTTCTAGAGTTTATACCGTATTTCTAACAACTATTTTACTTAGTTGGAAAGTGACTTTAAACTGGATAGCTTCACTTCATTTACAGGCTTATTTCGCTCACTAACAAAACAACACTAAAGTTTTCTTTTTGTCTCTTGTCAATGTGCAAAGATGTAAAGGCTTATCGCTGAGTAAGTTAAGGTTTTCATCTCTGCTTACACTGTGGGAAATACTTCAGTTTTTTAAAATTCTTGACAATATCTTAAAATCGTGTGTTTTATGATATAAGAGATTAAGAATTGTCTTGTTATAGTTGGAATAATTTATAATCCTTTTCTACTGAAAATATGACTCGATTTCAAAAGCAACTTCATAACACTGAGGACAGGGAATATTAGTCACAGACATCTCATGCATTGTTTCAGACCAAGACATAAAATATTCCAATGCTTATTAGGACATAAAATAGTTTTTCTTCAAAACACTACTCAGAGTCAATCTGGAAACAAGTGATTTTTTCCATCCACATAAGCAGACAATTAAGAATGCTCATGAATATTTTGTTTTCTCTGGGTCAGAGTCTATCCCTTTGCCCTGTTCAACTACTTTGGTATAATCGTATCAGAATTAACAATTCTGTTGCACAGAGAGGCACTCAGTTTTATCAGAAGATTTTTAGGAGCCATTTCTCATATAACTAAGTCTCTAAAGAATATAATTTTTTTAAATATTACATTTCTACGTAATGATTCATAATGGTCCTTCACCACTGTAGTATTTTCATATTATGTCTTTCAAGAGTTCAAGGACCCCTTTGTGGGATTTAATGCTGTAAGATAACATCCTGTGATGACTTCAACTCCACTAAGTATTCTTTGATGGAAATGTACTTAAGACATAATTCATATTGTCACATGAGCCATCATGGTTCTACATTTACTAGAGTGGACATATAAAAGAATCCATAAAGTACCATGTGCTGCATTCTGAGGTTACTTAAATGCATAGAGTGCCCATGGTAGGCCAATGAGTAGTTCCACCAAAACAGAAGAAATTAATTTTATAAGTAACGCTTACTCAACCGGGCTCCTTCTGAACACTTTCTTTTTAGTATTGCCCTTCAGATAGAAGGCAAGTTGACATCCTTTTGCCAACATGGAAGTCTATAAAGGTTATGGAGAAATTTTTAAGTCAACTGAAAACACATTTCTTAAAAAATAAATAATCACAACAATATGAGCTTTCATGGCACTGATATTCCTGCAGTAATGTGCTTGGCATTAAATAAAAATGTATTTGGCATAAAACCTGTCTCATTGAATGCAATGTAAATCAAACCTAGATTACTCAAATCAGCATGAGTAGAGAAAAAAGCTGTTCAGGAAGGATCATTTTCACAATAAACCAGTCAATGAAAGATTATTGTGCAGACTAAAATGTGAATAGGAACAAATGTGTCCTTTGTTTAGAGACCTGCTTTCCAAAAGAATGAAGAATATGGTTTCTAGCAGCCTTAACAGGAAATTAAAACCAAGATGTAGTTTCTCTGCATCTTCACATCTTTATGTGACTCCAGTTCAATAAAAAAGTAATCTCTGTTGTACAACCTGTCAATACCTTATTAAAAGACACATGGGAGAAAAAAGGGAGTTTCTAGAAATTTAGAAAAGAAAAGCTTGGTAAAGGTCCTGACAAATGGAATGAAATATTATTCAAACTAAAAGTGTTGTTTAGAAGCTAATCTGCCTATTTTGTTAGTTATATAGAAGCTTACCAGACATAATTGCAACAAAGGTCTGCAGTTCTGGGAATACAGGAAAAACTTTGACATTAAAGCAGCCCTTACAAAGTTGTGAGATTAATGTTCATTTTTCAGTTACCATTGTAACTCACTGTGTTAAGGAGTGGAAGATTCAAACCTGAGAAAAAAATGAAGAGTAAGAACAAGAAAACTAAGGAATAGACAATCATTAAAGAGGATGGATACTGAGAATTTACAGAAAAATGAGTTATGAATCTATCCATGTTAGGAAAACAAAACACACTAACTTGAGGATTTCAATATTACTCAAAAGTTTGTTGTTATTCTTTCTTCCCTTTCTGCCATTTTGCTAAAACATAGTTTAATATAAATGCAAATAAAGTACTTACTTCTGTTCTCCATGGGACTTCCCTTAAAACTGCTGTTTCCAAGTGCAGTTTTCTTGAGAGTCCTCCATCACAGAAACGTAGTTGCCTTTAGACCCACTGGCAACTACTTAGAAGATGGATCACGTTTACAGAGTTCACAATGTGCCTTTATGAAATGCAGTTTTCCCAATTAAAGCAACAACAATGACACCAGTAACAGCAACTTTCACGTTTATATAAATGATTTACTGACATAGAAAAAATTGTTTCCCATCTCTTCTAGGGAGCCAAATTGTACTTCTCTCTCTGTAGTACCTTGCACTGCACAAACATGGATCCTTGGAACATAAAACTTCATATTTGTGGGACTTTTTCCATGTTTTGGGGGGTTTTGTTGTTGTTTTTTGTGGTTTTTTTTTAATATCTTAATGAAACTTTTATTAATAGACAGCAGGACATGTCTCCTAAGCAACTTGGAAAGCTTGCACGTACCGCAGTGCCCTGTATTCCATTTCTTGACACTGGAGTGTTCAGAGGGTTGTTTGCAGTTGTTGAAGTGGATGAAATAACCCAAAAATGAAAAGCTGTACTATGCAGTTGAAAGAAGGTGATAATATGCCCATTTAAAGAGCCAATTTAGTAGTCTGAATGTGGCATTGGAATTTCCTTTCCCTTGGAATTCTGCTTAGACTTTACCCAGTTGTAGTCAATGGCAGTGTTTTATGTTCATTACCAGCTGCCTAATAGTATTCATTTTCTAATGATTTATTTCTCAGATCTACCTGAAGTTAACATTAATACTTTATATTTAAGGTGAAAGAATGGCCTCAGTTCAAAACTGAAAACATGCAAATACATAAAAATGAAAGACATCTTACTTCATGTTTCTTAATAAGTTTTTCACAGAATCACAGAATCATAGTATGGCCTAGGCTGGAAGGGACCTTAGAGATCATTTAGTCCAACCTCCCTGTCATGGGCAGGGACACATCTCAACTAGATCAGGCAACACACGGGGACCGAACAGGGGTCAAACCCACGACCTTGGTGTTATCAGCACCATGCTCTAACTGAGCGAGCTAACCAGCCCCATCTGTGAGGTTTCATGACAGAGTGATATGGCCTCTTCTATTAATGACATCTAATATATTATGGAAGTCCTTCCATCTTCGCTATATTACATGAAGAATTGCATTCAGAAACTCAAACAACGTAAGTTGTCTAACATAGGTAATCCAAAAAAATCTAGGCTTCTAGCAACAGAATTATTTACAGCAGAAAACTAAACCAGACAAAATACAGCTATCTCAATACTCAGTGGGAAGCCTGTTAGTACTATTTGTTATACATATTAAACTCATCGATGTGACTTTTGCAATTTGACCCTTGATTCTTACTAGTGATGAATCATCCAAGCAGTCTCATCTGGGATATCTGCCTTTCAAATAATGACAAATTAAATATCCTTGTCCAGTATCAACAAATCATATTATAAATAAATTACATTTTAATGCATTAGAATAATATCATACAGCTAAGAACGCATCTTTTTCTTATCTTGTCATCAAATATTTTCTGAAGGAAGTTAGGATTATACAACACATTAGTGGAATTTATGAAAATAAAAACTGTGAAAATATTGCTTTCTAACAAAACAAAAGAATTTGAACTGCTGCAACCTCATAACAATATTCTTATGACACTTAAGAGCATAATACTGATAATCATTAAAAGTTACCAAAGCTTTACCAGTTTGTCTTATTGCAGATGCATTTCATATAGCAACGTAAAAAAGGTTTTCAGTACACAAACGCTATAACCCTCAAATTTTCTGCATTTATACTATTTTCTAAATCAAAAATAAAAAAATATCCATTTAACAAACTGTCACTTTGACAATTTGGAAAACTTAGCTGGTAAGGTACCCTATTACATCTAAAAAACCAAACCCCCATGTTTCATGGGGTGTTAGAATTAATACTATTCGACAGTGAAAAAGACAGAAGAGAAAAATCTAGCTAGCTCTAACTTAGCCGCTGACTTCAAAAACTATTTTCTGATCTTCAGTGCTTTTGCTGGGTATTTCAGATTGTTTTCCCTCTTACTATCAGCATGATAATAATCTATACTTTCTCCCTGATGAGAAATATAAAAATTAAGCGGTAAACCCACAAGCTTAAGACCCCTTACCCTCTGGGTTTGCTGGGCTCCTCTTGCTTCTCAGTGTTACAGACATATGTGTAAACAACAGAATTTCCTGCATCCTTTTCTCATCTGCACAGTACTGGGACTTGGCCAACAGGATTATTTACAGCATTAAGGCCAATCCACAGTAACTTAAAAAAGATTCTCATTGGTCAGGCTTTATCAAATCTAACCCCACATTTTTTCTTTTAAGTACAAGTCATTTATCCAAAATAAAACTTTTATTCCATATTGTTCTTCACTAAGTATTGCTTTATTCAGTTTTTATTTCTGCCTCCCTTTCTAAACTAAAGACTGCAACCTTAGTCCCTCAAATATGGAATTAATTATTCTAATCACAGTAGTTAAGTACAGGTATTAGTCTTTTCTAGCAGATTCTTCTACCACTACTTGCTCTTAATATACCTCATAAGTTTTGTATGTCCTACGATCAGACTAGTTTTTCCCTCAGCATGACTGTATGTCATCTAGCTAATATATGAATTTACATAACTGACTCAGTAATTAGCCGGAGGCTGTTGGACATTATTATGAAAAACTGTAGTATTTTTGATAATCAGAGATATGAAAAGAACATGATGAGGAAAGGTAAAAAAATATTGTATTGGTTTTGCGTGGCCAGGTTTTGGTAGCAGGGGGCTGTAGGGGTGATTTCTGTAAGAAGCTGCTAGAAGCTTCCCCCATATCTGAAAGAGGCAATGGCACTTGGCTCTAAAGATGGACCCAATGATCGCCAAGGCTGAGCCCATCAGTGATGATGGGAATGCCTCTGTGACAATATATTTAGAAAGTGGGGAAAAAAGAGCTGTGTCACAACAACTCAGAGAGAGAGAGAGAGAAAGAGAGGAGGGAGAATATGTGCAGACACCAAGTTCAGTGAAGAAGGCAGGGAGGATGTGCTACAAGTGCTGGAGCAGAGATTCCCCTGAGTCATGGTAAAGATCACGGTGAGACAGGCTGTCCCCCTGCAATCAATGGAGGTAATGGGGGTGTAGATGTCCACCTGTGGCTCATGGAAGATCCCACGCTGGAGCAGGTGGATACGTGAAGAAGGCTGTGACCCCGTGGAAAGCCTGCGCTGGAGCAGGCTCCTACCAGAACCTGTAGCCTGTGGAGAGAAAAGAGCCCACACTGGAGCAGATTTACTGATAGGACTCGTGGCCCTGTGTTCCTGAAGGACTGCACCCCATGGAGAGGATTCATGTTGCAGCAGTTTGTGAAGAACTGTCTCTTGTGAGAGGACTCACGTTTCAGAAAGTTTGTGAAGAATGGTCTCCTGTGAGAGCGACCCCACACTACAGCAGGGAAAGTGTGAGGCGTCCTCCCTCTCTGGAAGAGGGAGCAGTAGAGACAACATCTAGTGAACTGATTGCAACTCCCATTCCCTGTTCCCCTACACTGTTCAGGGCAAGGAGTTGAATAAATTGGGAATAATGTTAAGGCCTGGAAGAAGGGAGGGGTGGGAGGGGAAGGTGGTTTTAAGCTGTGGTTTTATTTCTCACTACCCTTTTCTAATTTGATTATTAATAAATTTAATTTCCCCAAATTGAGTCTGTTTTGCCTGGGATGATAACTGCGAGCATCTCCTTGTCCTTATTTCAACCGATGATCCCTTCATTGTATTTTTTCTCTCTGACCAGCTGAGAAGGGGGAGCGATAGAGCGGCTGTGATGGGCACCTGGCCACCAGCCAGGGTCAAACCAGTACATTCTGAGAAGCTCATTTCTGAAAAATGATATACCTTTTCATTAAATTTTAGAGTTACAGTATTAAAACAGGAGCTAATAAATATTTCTTTAAAAAAATAAGCTCAAACATTTTTGTAACTGACATGTGACAAAGCATGACACCAGTGCCCCAAGACTGATGTCATAGGTCCCCTAAATAGCAGGTCCTCAATGCACAGTTGAAGTGATTTGTAATAGCTCTGAAAAGCTAAATATTTCTATTAAAAAAAAACCAAACAAATAAAAACCCAGAAAAGCTCATCACAGAATACTGACAACTTCTATTTCATGATCTTAGCCAGATTTCCTTACTCATAGCTTTAATGAACATATCTCTACTTCCCTGCTAACATCCCACCACCTTTTAACATCAGTAGCAGGTAGTCTTTTCATTTTGAATAGTAGCTATGACTGCAGGACGGGTATTGTCTGATACTGATTTTTTTAAAATTTATTTTAAGGAAATGAACAAGAAAAATATCCCACTTCCATCAATTACATTGGCATTATATGGCTTCCATGACTCACAAAATCTATATCACTGTCAGGCGAGAAAAGACATTCAGTAAAAAGATGAAACACCCAGATATTTATATTAAAAAAACCAAAACACCACAACAAAAGCAAACAAATAAAAATTGCAAAAACAGAACAATGAAAAATAAAAACAAAGAAAAAAAATTCTCAAAAGCTCCAAGAATAAATAAAACATAAACAAATTCAAACAAAAGCACAAAAAAACCCTTTCCCAGCACAACAAATTCTCCAATCTATCAAATTAAAATCAAAATCCCCACAAACTCCAAATCCGGACAAAAAAAAAAAATAACACTACCTTATGCATTTCTGTGCCTATTAAATACGTTTCACCTTCCATTAGAATATTATCTGTCTACATTCCATTATCTCTACTGTAGGAAATCAAATCACATTTGAAAAATCAAGTTATATACACAACCTAAATTACATGGTATGCTATTCCTTTGTAATTAATCACTTCACAACCCATTCATAAGATATGGAACTCACTTTTCACTCTTCTTCAGATATTGTAATCTCTGAATGAGTCCAAGAAGCCTGTTCCTTTTTCCATACTTAAATAAATTCTCAGCTTCTGAAGAAATTAATGTATACTCATTTTAACTGAGAGGAAGTTAAGTAACTTTGATCACAACTGAAAATATCTCCACAAGTGAAGATCTGTAACAGAGAATTTATCATTAAAAATAATGAGTAAAAAAAAAAAAGTGTCAGTATACCATGTGAAGGAAATTGTACTGTTGGAAGTGATGTCAAGTATATGTTGAATTTTTTTCCACAAAGGTCTTAAAAAAGTCCTTCAGCTCTCTTCTCCAGGACATCCATTATAAAAAATATATTAAAAAATGGATAGCTGTCATTAACTACTTTTGGAGAGGGAAATCTGTCGTCTTCAGGAAAACAGGTACAAAAATCAAATATGCCTAATAGACCAATAGTAAAACTATAACCAAAGCTCAGTCTCTATTCTGTTACAATCTTTAGAAATCACCAATTCCTGGACGAATTCTAATTCTATACTATTGTTAAAGATACATTCAAATTTAATTTAAATTTAAAAAAAAAAGGAAATTACCATGTGAAACTGTATGGACCAAACTATGCAGATGACAGGATTTATATACTTTGTTGAATTATATCATCAACTTTGATGAGACAATGAAACTTGGAAAAAAATTTAAAAAAACACAAAAAGCCCAAGCAAGAACAACAAAAAAAGGACACAAACCACCAAAACTAACAAAACCAAGAAGTTTCCATACTAAATAAGTTTGTGGATTGTGACTCTTCATGACATCATGCAACTATTTGGGAAAGTACTATGATATTCTATTAGAGAAAGATAGGAAGGAAATAGCCCCAACCCTCAGTACACACCTACGGTGCTGGATTTGATAAGTAATTTTAAATGTTTATTGAAAAAAATCAAGTGGAATAGTCAGCTACTTTTATAATTTTTTTACTGGAAGATACATTACTCCTTTCACTGTCATTCGACCATTGACCTTGGTGTTAGGTCTATCATGATAACAATTACAGAACAGATGTTGCCAACATACAAGCTTGCCAACACATGACCTTCACACAGCAAGCTGAATCATCTTTCGAGAAGTCTCCAGGTATGTAAAACATTCTTAGTATGTTCATACTATGAACGTTCATACATTTGTCAAGAGAATGAGACAGTGGTCGTTATTTTTCTCAGAAAATTGCACAGAGAAAATGCCATAAAGATTGTAGGCAGCATCATAATCTGGAACGTATGTTTTGATACATGGTATTTGCTGTCTACTGGCCAGTTGTACCCTTGACTAGTGTGGGATAGAATCCCTTCACTTTGAGTACATTTGAACTTTGGCAGTATGCCTGACCTGCTTTTTCCAACATCTGCAGAGAAGCATTAACAGAGTATGAAAGTCAAATTTTGAATTTTAAATGTCAAGACGCATCCCTTTGGGGTCACAAAGGAAGAGACCAAATTCTATTCAGGATTACTGAGCCAATGAAGAATATTATTTAATTTGTCTCAGAGGAGAAAGTTAGAACAAGTCTTTTTCAAAATATTGAAGTTAACAAAATGTACTATATTGATGCAATTTCCTTAGCAGATACAAGAAATTAAATCACATTACTGTTAAAGCCAAAAATAATAAAGCACTTCAAGCAAAAATAGCAATAAATCAGAACATTCCTATTAACTAAATTGGAAAACAGAGAGAGTTATGTAGCACTAAAAACCTTTTGAAATTGGGCTTCCTCAAGTATTCTCAAAAAAACCCATATAAATATGCCAGTTGGCAAAACTTGTTTTTGATCTTACTATTATTTCATATTCCGCACAATTTCATACAAGTGAAACAATAAATATCACAATGCATTTGAAAATATAGTGGTTCTTCACCGTATTTTGAGATAAGACATGCTCCCTTAGATGATGAAAACAAACAGAAGACAATGTAACAGTAAAAGGTACCTTTAAGTTATGAAGAAGGAGAAGATGGGGGCAAAAAATTTTAATCTTATCTCTACAGCACTAGCAAAGCCCAAACTTATATTAAAAAAAACCCCAAACCTATGAGAACATAATTAGCTACAGAAAGGGTAAATCATAATCAAATCCAGAAAAAGAGACACCACCAAATCTCACGCGTAAGCTAGTCAGAGTGGAAAAACTTGGTGCAGTTTTGGCTTTTTGATACACAGACTAGAAAGAAAACAGTGCAATTATTTTCTAAGACCTCTCTCTAAAATTAGAAATTTAGAAAAGCATAACATATTTCCTCATTTTCTTCTAAGTTCTAGCATGTACTAAACAAGCAACCACAATAATGTTTACTTTTATAGCTTTTCAATTCAGTAGTACCAATTTGGCATCATCCACTAGAATCACAGAACCATAGAATGTTGTAGGTTGGAAGGACCTTAGAGATCATCTAAACCAACCTCCCTGCCATGGGCAGGGATGCTCTTAACTAGACCAGGTTGCTCAGGCATCCAACCCCGGAGTCTTCTCCAGGCTGAACAATCCCAGCTCCCGCAGCCTGTCCTCATAGCAGAGGTGCTCCAGCCCCTGGATCATCCCTGTGGCCCTCCTCTGGACTGGTCCCTCTTATGGCAGGGACACCAGAACTGGACGCAGTATTCGAGGTGGGGTCTCACAAGAGCAGAGTAAAGGGGAAGAATCACCTCTCTTGATCTGCTGGCCACGCTCCTCTTAATGCATCCCCAGGACAAGGTTGGCCTTCTGGGCTGCATGAGCACACTGCTGGCTCATGTTGAGCTTCTCATCTATCAACACCCCCAAGTCCTTCTCTTCAGGGCTACTCTCAACCCACCCTGTACCCAGTTTATATTTGTGCCTGCGACTGGCCTGACCCAGGTGCAGGACCTTGCACTTTGACTTGTTGAACCTCATGCAGTGAGTGTTAACAGCACTAACCTAAAAAACTTAAGTAGTGATCTTTAAAAAAAAAAAAGCCACAAACCAAATATATTTGTCATAAAACTCTTAAAGCAGGCAACAACAGGTTACACATAGGCATGAGGATTACATGAATAAAACCACTTACGTATCTAAACAACTTCAAAAGAGAACAGAAAACTTAAAAGAAATATCAAACAGCAATGTCTTGAGAAAATTTCTTGGTTTTATTCTAGTAGAGTGATAAAGCATAACAGGAAGAAGTTTATCTAGAAGTAACACTTTGCTGATATCGTTAGTCCAGTCCTGACTTCACCTCTACAAGTTAAATTGATTTATGGCTACAAACAGGTAAATGTAGCCAATCCATCTTGTACAGATCTGTGCTGCTGACTGAAGTTCTTTACTTATTAGAAGTGAAAAAGGAAAAAGCTACCAATACATGTGTTGCCTGATCTAGTTGAGAGGTGGTGACCCTGGTGACAGGGAGACTGGATTAAAATGATCTCTACGGTCCCTTCCAGCTTAGGCCATTCTATGATTCTATGCTTTGACTGGTGTTAGGGTATTCAATACTTGACAGCATATATAGCAAAACTGTGGTAAAATTGCTTCATTCTTAAAGATTTACTGTAAATGTAAGCTTTGCTTTCTGTTATTCATTTTACTCTTTAGTGAAAATTAACAGGTAACACCTGTAACTGGATTGCTCATTATAGATAAGTATAATTTAACAGGCCTCAGCTTGACAGAACTATCACTGATTCCAGAAATATAAACAGAGGAGGTTATAAAATAGGCTCTAAATTTAAAGATTCATGTGCATGGAAAGTGATTCCCACATGGTGATAGAATTTGAGTATTTTATGTTTAACAAAAAATAAATCAAGAGAAGCCAGCTCAGTTATTTCAACTGTTCCTGGTTTTATTCTGGGTGTATCTTGATCAGTTGATGGTTATTTTAAAAAGAAGTTATGGAACCCGCAAAAGGACAACACTCCAGTAATTTTAAGATGAGAAATAAAAGTAAATATGTGAGAATCCTTTCTGATACTCATATTATTTTCTACTGAACGCCTACAGAAATGTTTCCCCTTTCCATATGTTGTAAATAACTCTGCAAAATAATTTCCAAATGAAGTTTCAATTAAAATATCATTAAAAATTTCTGGTACATTTGATGGAGAAAACACTAGTATAACTTCATAATTTATATTCATGACTACAGTTTACTGTTGAAGTAATGCAATGTCGAATTAGCAGCAACATATTTAGAAGAATTTTAAATAGAATTACGTTAAGAATAAATTAAGCAGTTTCTTTTTTATGAAGGAAAACATATTGTTACTAGTCTGATATTTTAATATGAAAAGAAGCCAAGTAAGAAATATGGTTATTCTTGCCCTTTGGTGTACTCAGAGTGTATGGAGAGTCTGCCTTGCTAAATCTGCAATTGATTGCATGTAGGTGTGATAATGCTGCTGCACGTTCTAGATTTGTTCACTAATGCATTGTGCAAAGAAGGCAGAGATTTAGCATGATTTTTCATTTCATCACCTTCAATTTAACACAAAAATTTGAGTATCAGCATGAAACATGTTCCTATAAAAGTAATCAAGAAATCTCTGTTTATTTCTGATGAAAGATATTAAATGTCAAAAAATATTATGAAGCCTCATATTTTATTGAAAATAAATTTCCTAATGAATCGTTCATATGCTCAGATATTTCAGTTTGTTTTCATCAGATACCAATTATAAAAATAAATATTTTTATTTTTAGAAAAGATTAGTCAATATTGCACTGAAGTGTATAAGAAGTATGTTGTATCTTCCAACATCACATGGGAAGCCTGCAAGATGAGACATTACTTTGCATCCTTAGAATGTGATTGCTATTAATAAGTACAGCTTTAGAAATGATCTTCTTTTTTGTCACCCTCAATAACTTATGAAAAAGTATATCTTACACTATATACCTCTGCTCTATACAGGGGATTGCAACAGCAATGTGATGTGACTAATATTTCATCAGAGCATACCTAAAGCAGGGCAGGTATCTGAATTTGTATCATAAATACCACCTATCTGAAAAAAAAAATTATTTCCATTTGTTTTCACAGTAAATTAAACCTCGTATTTCTTCTTTTTGATCTAAAAGTAGTTATTTCTTTTACTAAGACAGCAATTTCTGCAGTTTGGCAATATTCAAACAGTAATAGTGACAGCCAGAAAAACTTTAATTACTGTAACTACAGTTACCGAGATAAAAAGTTATGGCTTATTCACTTTTACAAGCAACAGTTTCTGGCTATAGGGTTGCTGTTCTCAATAATGAAAACATCTTCTATCTTCAGCACTTTAAGTGGTGAAACTTGGCTAGATTGAATGTTCTATGTTATTAATAAAAATAATGTTTTCATTTAGGTTTCTGAATATGCGGACTTCATCTGTATTTATTTCATAAGAGAAGCTACCATAATTAGGTCTTTAAATCAGCAGATTATAAATAACATCCGAAGAAAGATTTCTTCCTGAGCTTTTTCCTGCAGCCTAAAATGGAGATGAACATTAGTGGCATACAGATGTTGAAAGTTAGTCTCTTAGCATTACTTATAGGTCAACAACAGTTAAAGAGGCCTTAAAAAGCATGAATGTATTTAAGACCTTGCTCCATACTCCAGTGATGACTTTGATTAGGTCAGTTGTCCTTCCCTAGGATTAAATCAAAATTAACACCCAGATCACATTTATACATAGAAAGTTGATTCTGGATGGGATCAATGTAATTTCATTTGGTTTTGATATACAATTAATACCTACAAAACCAGAATACTTCTATTTTTCTGGACTCTTTTTTTACTCAAGGGTATTCTGCACCGCTAAAGCATTATTAAAAATGTACTTCTTTGGATAATTCAATAACCAATTTTACTTAAGAAGTAATTTCTCAGCAGCCTAATATGAAACACAGGAATCTCTACCAGCAAGGTTTTAATCTATTTTTTGTTAACCTACTTGTTATCATTTTAAAAATAAATCACAGCTTCCAAACAAACATTTTTAATCACTCAAGTCTATTATATGCAGCATATGACAGTATCATAAAGAAACATGTAAACTACTTCCAATAGTATTACTGAAAAATGTAGAAAAGATGAATACATTGGTCTGGGCAGAGTGTCAGGCAAATGTCTTGAATTAAAGTTGTGGTGCAAAACATTTTTCAATTCTGAGGACAGGAACAGTGTTTGTGGATATACTTGTATATTACAGATAAGCTGCAAGTACTACACCATATCATGTACCAGAAGGGATTGTAAAAGAGAACTGACATTATTCTAAAGACATGAATCTTTATTCCAGTTTAAAAATATCATCTCACCAAAAGTACAACAGGACAATTTATCTGATTCTTTCCATATAGTCTCACAACCATGTCTATTAATATTTTAAAGTTTATCTGTCAGGAATGATCTGAACAGATGAATATCCATGAAGATAGCATTAAAAAAAAGAACGTCAAATGTCTTACATATAAGATGACCCACAATACCAGCAGCACGTATTTTTTAAACAATTTTTTTTTTTAAATAAACACACAATCCCTTAGTAATGAGGAGCCCATTGGTAAACTAAGACACACTAACTATACTTCTGAGAGCCCTAAAGCTAACACCTACAAAAGTGACTGCCATGGGTTAGCCTGAGACGTGCATCCATTTCCCACAAAATTGTTAAGATTACTACTGAGGTCATTTAACTTTATTTTGAATGGTTATATTCAATGGGAACATATCAATGGCAATCATGAATAAACTTTAAACCATCCTACCACAGATAAATTGAAAAAATGCATTCTGTACTGTTAAGACTAATAGTGTGAAGAGCTACAAGGATCTTTTTCAAAAATCAAAAATACTATTGACTTAATCGTGTGTTATAATATATGAGATAGTGAAATGAAGGTGGGAATAACATGGAATCTGGGAGGGAGGGGCAGGAAACTAAAGCAAACCAACCAAATTTATGTATGAAAATATCTATTAGTAAGGATCCCTTCATCCTTACGGAAGCACCTTTGTTTGTATTCTAAAAAAAAAACCGTTTTGTTTTACAGTGCAAGCAGAAAAAATACTCTTTGGTGACACTTTCCCATTCCTCATTCCACTAAATGTCTGCTCTATTCCTTGCCTAAAGAAAATCAGTGGTAGAGTTGAGAGAGATCAAAATGTGAAATGTGGACAGTATTGTCAAGGGATGACAAACATTCACGAAATAAGAAAACCCCCTTGTCTTTGACTGAATTTTTTTGTTCTTTTTGATTTTAGTAAATGTTAAACCTCAAGAGAAGACACATGAAATCGGGTTATTTAAAATCAACCACATGCTTTTGGCTTTAAGCTGTTCTTCTTTATGAGCACTGAGATCTGATATCTGGCTAACAATTCATTAGTTCTGTTTTATAAATCTAAATGACATAGTAATTTGACCTACTAGTCCTTAATTATTATTTTTTCCAGTTTCAACATAATCTAGTCGGAACACATATGTGCATAGGTGGTTTATGGTCTCCAGTGTCAAATTACATAATTTCCACGTTAAAGATAGTATACTGCTTTGAGAGTCCATTTAAGTCCTTTTAAGTTTATCTCATCTTAAAACATATTATCTTTCAAAGCCTGAAATTCTGAGCAATATATGGACATGGTGCAACAAAATTTAATTAGCAAGCAGTAGGATAGAGAAACTGGAAAAACTGGTTTCAGGAGATTGCAGTCCTGTAGATGTCTGATTTTCATGATGAGTGAGAACGCCCGCACTGGTATTAGCTTTTACTGCATTTCCTGCTGCGCCTTGCCTCTGGGCAGCTGTGGGGAGATGCAGCCAATTGTAGAACTTTCCTGGCAAAGAAGGTAGAACTGCCAAAAAGTGCCTAGTCTGAATGTCTTACACTAGACCCCTAGATTTCTCCACAAGGAAAATTACTTCCTTCCAATTGTCTCTCAGTTACTTAATACTTCCTCTTAGTGCTCTTTGACTTGTGAAATAGCTCTAGACGAAACCAAGGAAATACATGACTAAATTTTCTCTCTCGAAGTTCATTCAATGTTTTTTTTTAATGAAACCGAGCACACAGTTAATACAGTGGTACGGAATACTGGAGTATTATATTTCATCAGAGGTATGTTTGATTAAAGTAAAAATACATTCTTTGCCACATGAAGACTGCATGTAACTGAAGTCAATAAGAGAATTGATAGGAACCTTTTAACTTTGGACTGAGGCTAAAAAGCAGAAAAGATTCTGCTATTTTGTGCTACAAAGGAATCACCATCAGCTAATGCCAAGAGCTGTGACTTCAAAAGTAGAACTGATGTAGTTTGTCATCTTAATGTATGCTTCTTCACTTGAGGAAAGTGGATAATGTACAGAACCACAGAAGTGGTGATAGATTGCTCCTACTTTACCTAAGAATAAAATTCTTAACATTTAAAGACACTGAACAACTTTGCACTTTGCCAATTAGATTTCCTGTTCAAGTTCTCCTCAAAACCTTGTTAGATGCATGATATCCTAAATGTATGAAAGAAGCAAGATCTTTGGGAGAGGTAACATAACTTAGAAAAGCTTTCCCAAAAAAGATGAGGTTTGTTTTTTTTTTTGCAACAATTTAAAAATGACTAATACAAATGTTAACTATGGAGGCAAATGCTGTATTTCTTACTCAATATTTATGCATTTACTTATTTTGTAATTCGCCTAATATGTCTATGATGTGTCAATTTCCATACTAATATAACTAAATACATCAACAAATTGAGGTTGGTAAAAGTAAACAAGAGTACAACCAAGAAAGAGAATAGATTACCTATTATTAAACAGGATAAGGTTACAATCAGGCTTTCCATATGTATTTCCTGAAGTAGACTACATCTAAAGCTACAAGTTATTCTAGTATCAATTTTTTTCCATCTGAGCACATAACCACAGTTAGCTCAGATTTTTTCTGCTAATAATATTAATATCATAGAATAGGAGAAATGGAGAATTTTAATAGAAACAGTTAATAAAGTAGTTTAAAGAGTATTTTTATTATCTATATGAAATTTTGATGAAATAGAGAAAACTTTTGTTTAAATAAAATCTTCTGCATGCATGAAAATAAAAATTATTTGCAACCTTGCGTAACTGAACTGTAACAAGTTATGGAAACAATGAGAATTTCTGCGAATACTTTGGTATTTATATTATTGTTTCTATAATATTTAAAAGAACTTTTTTCCTATCTATTTGTTTGTTCTGACAGTGACCAAACATTCTCTAGGGAATACTTGCTTCTGAGGCAGTAATTATGTTGCAGAAGTCATTGTTTATAAATCTAATAAGTTATGAAACTACAGACTCAGAATCTGACAAAGAAACCTTGGTTATAGTTACACTGAAATGATGGCTCTTGACACCACTGTGAAACACAAAGAGAAAAGTGTTGTAAATGGAAAATTTTTTAACTTTACAGTAACACTGACTCAGCAGCAAAACTGTTCCGGGACAATTCTCAGCACATGTACATTTCCAAACGTGAAAAACATCAGTTCTGCCACTTTTAGAAGATTGGACATGCACATATTAGTGTTTTCAGACGCTTTTTTATTCAACTATGTGGCTACATTCTGCGAGGGATACATGTTTCCAGGTAGAAACACAGTCTGTTTCGCCCAAACTCCATGTGGCTTTTGCATGGGAAGATTGTATCAGCTCCCACAGCAGCTTTATTAAAACATTTTATGGTTTAGTTAACAGAGTCCTTACTGGAGCTGACTAGTGAAGTTGAAACAATGGTACAGACACGTGGGTTTAGGAATAAACTGTTTCAAATGAAAAGCACCAAGGAAATATTGATAAACAGTGAAGTGATTTTGTAAATTATTTACCCATAATGATGTTTACAAGATTTAAAAATTAGTAACAATGTTTTGCTGTTCTGTGGAACACTATGTACCTTACGAACTGTGAGTCAGACAGTGTCCAAACTCAGTGGTACTGTATGACTATATAAAAAATTTATACTGTTAAAATAACATTCAGAATCAAATAATGTATAATTATTAATAAGCCAGAACTCTTGCCTGGTTCATTTCCAGAAAAGACTGTGAGCAGACTGAAAAGTGAAGATGAAGAGTCATTGTCCAACCTCCGCCTAGCCTGAACTTGTCATGAAACTGGGACACTATAGAGGTGCTTGAGTGGTAATTTGGGTTGTAAAGCACAATAGTTATGGAAAGTCTTTCAGCAGATTTTGGTTGAGGCGCACCACAAATGCATACGAAACAGCAGATCTCAGTTCCCTGTCCACAGATCTCAGCAAAAAACCTCAAATCTCTACAAAGCAGATTTCAACAAAATCAAAAATATCATTATTCTCATCTTCCCATGGAGAAATCAGGTGGACAGTTATTTGACTTTCTCTTACTTACAAGTTTCTTAGTAGAAAACACATGAAAAAAAGAAATTAGTGTCCTGACCATTAATGCAGTAGTACTGCAGGATGTCCCTATTACCTCCGTCATGGTTAAATTTCACCTGCTCTTTGAATTGATACTAATATACTCATTATGGGTCTGTAAACGTTTCTTTTGCACATCTTGTGCCTGGAATAGTCTGGAATAGTGTGTAGGACTTTTTACTGCTAATATTCTCTGAACATAGTTTCATGCAAGGTGTCAGGGCACTACAGGTGCCTGGATGGCAGCACGGGCTCCCCACAGGGTCCATCACAGCAGGGCCTGGTGGCCTAGCCAGAAGTGGGGCAGCTGGGGGCACTGGGGCAGCGCCAGCGCTGGATATGGGCCACCTCGCTGGAGGCAGGGACCAGGATGTGGGCCTAGCTCAGGGGGCTCACAGCTGGGCAGGGCAGGGCTGTGGGGAGCTGGAGACCAGCTGGGCAGGGATCAGAGTGGGTGCTGGGCCATGGGCAGGGTGAGGGGAGCCCTGGGTGTGGACAAGGACAGGTAGGGCTGGTGACACAAGACATCACAGTCATTTGTTCCAACACAGTCAACATCAAATATGCTAAAACAAATCAGTATAAATTAAAAATGTATTACAGAAGTCACCTTAATTAGATATTTGAATTAAAAAAGATATAATTGTCTTTGGTACCTTCGATAGTCATCTTCCATCATTGTGCCTTGATACATGGCCATGACTTTTTACCAGTTGGACTTCGTGATCTTAAAGGTCTTTTCTGACCTAAATGATTTTATGACTTCATACCTGCATTCAGGGACATGAAATTCATATCAGCTCAAAGCTAGACTTTGAGTAGCTCATACTCATACAATGAATCTAGCGTCTTAAACCATTTATGCTGTGTTCTTTTGCCCATTTTTCCCATCTTCCACTTTGATTTTTCGTGCACTGTCTTCTTGGCTCCTGTACCAGTATTTTTCTCACAGTAATTTCTCTTGTTAACTGCTGTGTGACCCTCCTCTGTGGGGTTCAGCCATTCGAGATCCACAGTCTCTCTGCTTGACCTTGGCTCCAGTTCACTGAGAAAATTTTTGTTTAGGTGTGAGAAAGCAGGCAAGCTAAAATTAGGCAAGATAAGGAAAGTAAAACCAGATGGAAATACAACTGATGAAGCAGCAACAGTGCGCAGCTCCAGGATTCAAAAGGGAAAAAAGTACTGATGTTAAACTGTAAAACCCTTCCCTCCTGACAGCTCCAGGGCACTGGAGGTCAGAAACTCGGCAGCAGCAGCGGCAGCAGCCGGGAAGGTCAGCCCGGGTGGAGGAGCCTGGCCCTTCCCCAGACGACCGATGGCTTGTCTGGCCTGAAAAGACTCAGCCCCGCTCAAAGGGGTTGCAAGCTCATTAGCACCTAACCTAGGAGCTTGCTGGTGCTAGCTGGGGGTCCCATGTATTATCCAATAAACAATCCTTTTGTACCCCTCAGTATTATCTTGTTGAAGAGTATCTGCTCATGATGAAAAGCACCCAAAGTGAAGGAAGATGAGGGTTTACAGCTTCTAAGAAAGGATGCTGTGCCCATCATATAGCTAGAAAAACATTTTTCTTAAAAGAAATTAGACTAAAGAGCAATTATTATTCATACATTTCTAACCATCTACAGTAAACTTAGAGGAAAAATTGAGAAAGGATAAAATGAGAGAACTTAATGCCTTTATGTAGTCATCTCACAATTCAAAATAAATTAAACAATTAAAGATATTTTATTTTATTCATTTTCAGAGTAATGCCATTTTTAAAATTTTAGCCCCCCTTTTGCCTTGCACCCATGAAATGTTAATTGAAGACAATACTTTTGCATCAAAAATTTTGTTGCTGATACTCATTTTCAGCGAAAAGCATTTTTGTGAAAAGCCATGTATTAATCTAACACCACCGTGGAAGAATTCATACAGAAACTAATTTTCCACTACTTGCACCCATGTTCTCAATGTAAGCAGCTAATCAAAGTATGTCTAAATCAGCACAGAGTGACACAAACCATTCTGATGAAATCCTGTTAAGAAACTGCTGCAGATATCTGGAAATATAAGACTCTCAGAATATGTAAATCCTTGCAAATTTGTGTTAGCAGACTATTGCCCTTTCCTTAAACTAAGATACTAAGACACAGTGACTGTGACTTCTCAGAAAGAAAGTCTCTGGCATAGCTGGTTATTAAATTCTACCCTTCAAATGCTACTCCACACTTTACCTGGGAATCTTGCCTCCCATTTTCTTATATATTCATGGATATTTCAAATTCATCCACCTTGTATGATGAGGCTTAATAATAAAACTCCGCTTAGAAAGACAGATGCTATTACAAACACCAAACAAATGTTAAACTTTACTTTATAAGCAATGATATCAGAGGAAATTTAACATCTGAGATAAAGGATTGATAGAAATCACAAAAACTTTATTTCATACAAAGTGTTAACTTCTGACATATTCCCTTTCCACTATATGAGAAATGAAATGCCTTAATCCTTTTTTCATATTGGTATAATGCAGTGAATACCTATGGATTATACATAAGTTGACTTATTTAACTCAAAGCCAGAGTAAATCTTCTCAGAATAAGAATTTCAATTGTATGTGTAGTTTATATGTTCCTATTCTTCAGCGCTGTTATGAACAGCATAAATTTTCTCTCATGAGACTTCTCAGTGGAAGGGATTAGAGTACACTTTATAAACATTAGATCCCACAACAACCTTATGATAATATTTTTTATGTCTTTGCAGATGAAGTAAATGTATGCCACACAGGAAGTAAATGACAGATGATAAGGAATTCAGACTCTTAGACTCTATCAGATTAGGATCTTTAAAAAAATATGCAGAAACCCAATTCCTAGATATATGAGAAGAAAACAGAGTGCCAAAAGAAGCAAATAAATTTGAAAGAGTATAGATAAAAAAGCTGGGAGTTGTTTTTTGGATTTTTTTTTTTTTAAGTTCAGAGAAGATTGTATGATTGCCTACCAGAACATAAAGTTTTCAGATCAATAAAAGCAGGATACTTTCTCAGCTGAATGGAAGAATGAGAACAGAGTAGCAGCATCCTTCAAAAAATGTTTTTATTATACATCTCCTTTAGTTCCTTGCTATGTTAGCTCTCAGTTTCTACTGCTGCTAATAATCACAGGATGCTGACATGTGTACAACTAGTTTCTGCCAATCCAAGCAAACTGTAGTAAGCATGCTGTAATTTACAGTCCCAAAATGTTGACAGACTGGTTCACAAGCCAACAAAACATTACTTTCTTTTGCAGCTTCAAAGCCCAAAAGGAGGACACAGAGTTCTGTGAAAATCAGTGGGATGCTGGAAAGCTAAAGCATAAACTAAGCTGTTCGTTACAAAGATGCTGGCCATCATTCCAGAGGGGATATCACAGATCTAACTTCAACAAAACATCTGGCAGCAGGGTTGTTTTCTACACAGGCAGTAAAAAATAGGCTGAGAAAGTTTTTCTTAGGGGCCTCAGCCTGGCGCCCAGCTGTTTTCGTGCACTACCAGTTATGTAAAACAGCAATACTTTGTTTGTGTATACTGTATTGTCTATCTAATTCTGTACATTGTGTAGGTATTTTCCTGATGAGATGAGCGTTTCCTTCTGAAATTTTGGTATTGCAGGATGGCATTTAGAAAATTCTTCTGCAATTATACTTTGGGCAATTACATGAGATTGGAATTCTAAAAATCTCTCTGGTTACTATTGAAACTCTTGTCTGGCAAATGCTGAATTTGTGTGTGTGTAAATCATGTCTCAAAACCCAAAAAGCATGGATATTATGTTAATACTTTCAGATTACTTTAAAGAAAAGTAAATCTCACTTTTGAACCATGGGAAAGCATTAACCTTAATTTTATGCCTCAGGACAATGGGAGATTAGAAAGTCAGGACAGAGCAGAGTTCATTCTGGCACAGTGCTGGATGTCTAGTGACAGCAAATGTCTGGCTCTAAGAGAAAATTCACAGGACTGTTATGTTCACTTGGATGTTTAAAATACCAAGAACTATATTTTTGGGTTCTGCTGCATCCCTCTATTCCAACAGAACAATCCCACTTGCACTCTGCAGCCTTCAGCCCCTGTCTCAGCAACAAATCAGCAGGGCAGGTCCCAGCTCCCACAGCCCTGTCCTACTCCTCCCTGTCCCCAGGGAGGTGCTCCCCAGGGCTGAGGTTGCTCTGGTGCCCCCCACAGATGCCCTGCTCCTGGCTGAGGGGTGGAACAGCCTCTGGCTGCCAGGACCTGCCCTGATGGGCCCCCCATGGGGAGCTCCCGCTGACCCCACAGCCTCCCAGGGCCACCAGCCCTGGCAGAGGCCTGACAGAAACTGTGAAATACCTCCTGTGTGAAAGATTGCGAATGTGACGTGGGTTAAGTTCTGCATAACACACTGCAGCAACTCACTTTCAAAAGAAGGCAACTTTTCTTATGCAGAAAGAATACACAGAGAGATATAATACAGTTACCAGCCAAAGAGATTGGTTTTCTTCAATACAGCTATTACATTAACACCCCACAATCTACTTGCATCCTGTTGGCTCTACAAATACAGCTCTGTAGATGTTTGTTATTATCCACAATTTAAAAACTATTTCACCAAAGCAAAAAAAAACCTTGGGAGTTAATCACTCTCTTTTTCAAAGGGCCCTTGAAGTATCAAAAATGTCAGAATCATTGCAAACAAAGAAAAATTTGCTTGCATGTCCATCTAAACCAATATAACATTGTTCTTATTAAACAAAATTTATTTTTAAAATTTTTTCACCATGCAAGTATATTACAGTCCATGCTACAGTCTGTCTATAAAAATCCTCCATTAGAAGGAGGAGAAAGAAAATACTTAGATATCTGGTGATACATAGAAATGTACAGACCAAGAGTTACAAATCACTCTACCCAAATTCAAGGAGGGTAGCAGTCGTCATACACAAAGTGATACATAACTTGCATAAACAAAATGTGTTTATTCTTGGGTGGTTAATGACCTCTATAGATACTAAAATTACAGTAGTCAGTATTACGAAATCATTTTACTCACATTTAATCTCATATAGCACCCTAACCTGCAATTGCAAACTAATTTTCTATTTTAACTCTAATGAATTTTAGCTGTGGATTTGCCAAAGAAAGAACAAGGAAAACACAGAATAACTATAATTAGGCTTTATCTCAATTCCTGCTACAGATGTTGCAAATAGGTTGACAATAGGTTTTCCACGTACGTGAAATATGGGCTAGCGAAGGACAAAATCAGATTTTCACAGTATCAGGATAATAATTTACAGTAAATTATTTTAAAAAATACTTTTTTTCTTTCTTTGATTATGTTTACAATTTTTTCCTTCAAAGTATTTCAGTCATTTTTCCTTGACACAACTGAAAAATTATATCTATGCCATTTCTAGTCTGCATTATGAGCATACAGTTAATCATGAATAGTAGCTGCTTTGGCTCGTAGGATCAAAAATTAAAATCCAAGTTCTACTACAAATGTTTGTTTATTAAATTTTATGTCAATAGCTGTGATATTTATGTAGATTTGCTTACTGATGACTAATTATGAAAATTAAATTCGGCACATAAAGTAATTTAAAATTGGTAGAAGTGTATTTTAACCAAATTGATTAAAATTTGACACAGTAAGTTGGCATGGAAAAGGACACGTTCTGCTGAGAAGAGCATCCCTGTGCTCAGTAGTGGTGGTGACATCCCACAGAGAACAGTCCTCAACCTACACTGGAGAAACTGGCCCCAGAGAGCAGAGACCTCGACCCAGCGTGAGTTCCTGAAGGAGCTGCTGCTCTGCAGGGATGCCTGGGGCCTCGTGTTGAGGCAGGAGAGGATGAGTTCCTTGCCTGCCTGCTCACCTTAACATAGAACAGAGGAGCTGCAGGAGGAGGTCATCAAGCTATGCAGCATCAGATGTGATGAGAAATAGATTGGTGTAAGGGCATGTGAAAGGGGAGAGCAGCTGCTTCAGTAAGGTCATCATCTGATCAAAGGCCTTTCCAACACGTTGATCATCCTTTACTCAAAAATGAGTAAAAGGTGAAACCATGATCAAGAGCCTACAGCTCGTCACAAACAAGGGATAACAGATACAGTGCTGAGGACCAGAAGCCTACAGTTGCTAACTGACGGGCCATCAAGAAACTGCATGTACAGCACTGGGAAGGGCCAACCTGGACCTCGTAACTGGTAATAAATAGGAAACAAGAGGCACATAGGGATGTGGAATATTTGAGGGCAGTCTGTCGGACCGTGCAAAACTTCTGAAGGAATGCTTATGGAAAAAGGATTGGGGAGGAAGAAAGTGGGAAACAGGAAGGGCTATAAAAGAGACCAGACCCAAGTAAAACTTGACTAGCCAGTGCACTTACCTGACCACCTTGCACCTGATTGCCCACAGTCTGTCCTATCCTTCCATTAAATCCTTTCTCAACTATCTATCTGTGGAATCTCACTATCTCATGAGTGCTGTAAGGGCTGGGTGACAGCTATAGGGGAGATAGGTGTCAGTGGGTTTGTTGTCAGCTACTAGAGCAGGTGAGGATCTTCACATCAGTAGATGGAGGGGGCCCATAGCTCTTAGAAGTACCTCTGTAGGTCCCACAGACTCTGTGTCTGGTGTGCCAGCTACTGGAAGGACCAGTGAGTGCAGACACGGCCAGTAACTGGCGTCAGACTAAGGGTGCAGGCACCCTTGGCATGTGGTGCCAGCAGCTGGACTGAATGGGAGTCTCCACTCCAGCCACTGGGATGGGACCAGCGGGTGTGTCAGGCACAGCTACTGGGGAGACTGGAGCAAGCAAAATGAGTGAGGCTCAGTGACAGCAGCTGGAGCAGGACTGAGGTTCACAGCCTGGTACCAGGTGCTGTGGTCTTTGGAGTGTAATTTCCCCAAACCTGGTGTGCCTGGGAGTATGTGAGTGTAACTCACTAGCATACTTCAGGCCAGACCAGGTGGTGAGTAGGAGGCCCTGGGTTTGGGCACAGGGTCTGTGTTGGCATTTGGGGGGGACTCACAAGCGCGGGGTGCCTGTGAGATGCCTCTGTGAGCACATGCATGTTTGCTAGCAAATGCAGAGCTGGCCCAGCTGGCAATGGGATCTGCGGAGCAGGTAAGAGAACTCGGGATCAGGACAGGGGTATTGTGTTATCAGGCAGACAGAGAGGCCGCGCCGATAGTTAAGGGATCTATGATTGTACGTGCACTTCTGAATCTAGAGCGGTGTGTGCTTTTATTAATGAACTTCTATCTCTGTCAGCCAACGGGGAGGAAGGAGACTTGCTTATCTATACTTAAGTTCTGTGCGAGTCCTGTGTGATGGGGTCAAAGGCAGCACCTTGCTTGTGGCAGCCTGTGTAGGCAGCCGTGTCAGCGTGTGTCTCTGGAATACACAGCGAGCTTTGCTGGCAGTTGAACATACAAACAGGAAAGTATCAGCCACATCCATCAGTCTGGGACAGAGATCCTCATCTGCATGGGCACACTGAAGGAACCCCCGTGCCTGGAGCTGATGGTCAGTTAAAACATCCCTTCACAACTGGATCTGCAGCTTCAAGATTCCGAACCTCCAACAGCAATGAAGGGGGTGCAGGTAGAGTCTGTGCTTATCAGGTGTGAAAATGAAGGTGAAGACTGGAAGCTGGTGACTTCTAGCACTCAGAGGATGGATCCTGCTCCATCTCCAGATTTGCAACTTGTTTACATGCAAGTGCCATCACTTACATGACACTACCCAATCAGGTAGTCACCAGGATGACAAGGAAAAGGTACATAACATTGTTTATCAGCAAGGGACCATTGCTTTAGTAACTTTATTATGTCAAATACTGACATAACTTAAAAATATGAGGTAGGAAAGATAATTCTAGTTACTAGTGCTAAGAAACAATGAAACATCTATTAAACAAAAAACAAATGACAAAACCTAATGGGAAAGCATGTTCTAGTTTAACTTTACATCTGGTGTGGGTTCAGAGCATATGAGACGTGTAACTCCTTCACTCCATACCATTGGGAGCCATGTCCTTATTAAGTGAGTGACAATAAAGGAAGCTTGCTCGCAGATCCTAGGTTCCAGGCAGTTCCATCAAGTTAAAGAATAACTTCTTGCCAAACAAGCTGATGAAAATTCCAAAAGCATTATTTCTTTGGCTGTGATCATTCTTCTCTCTTAAAGAAAAACAATGCTTTCAAACACAGGCAATTTTCTAGGCCAGTTCTAAAAATCATCAAGATGTACATGTAATCTTTGCTTTACTTTGAACCAGCTCCTTAAGAATTCATTAATAACTTTGTGTGTGTGTCATTTCAGTTTTATGCCTGTCTGCTGAATCAAACTACAAGGTTCCTATTTGCCACGTGGCATCCACTGCACACCGAGAATACTTCTAAACTTATCTGACTCCACTATTACTAATGTGTTTTGACTTAAATTACACCACTAGCTACATTAACTAACAGTAATTTGAAGCACATTTTCTTTTGTTTTATTGTTATTTCCACCTACGTGTTGAATTTATTTGCTAGGAAATTATGTGGCTAAATTTGGTAGAAAATACTGTTAAATAACTCTTTACATTTCCTCTGTATTTCCCCAAAATACCATGAATCTGTTCTGGTTTCTATAGTCAGAGTAATAAGCAAGTTTTCTGGCAGCCAGAATACGAAAGTTAAAGTATAATAAAGCTAAATACAAATGTAGCACAGGACAACTCCCTAGAGTTTCATGCTTTTTTTTTCTTTTTGCATGAATTATTCTCTTGGAGTTTCAAACTAGAGCAAATCAGCATTGCAACACAGAGAAAGACTATGTGCACTAAGCATAACAGAAATTCAGTTGTGAAAACTACTCCTCAACTGACATGCAACTGTTAGCACTGCAAAAAATCACTTCAAAGTGTCTATGAAAATTTTTCTTAAAAAACTTAGCAAAACAAACAATCCAAAACATGAAGCCTGCATTAATTAGCCCTTAAAGGCTGTCAGATGACATCATGCGCACAGGTCTGATAAGTACCAAATGAAAAAAAAAAAAGAAAGAGGAAAAACTCTGTACAAAGATACTTTCCAATTAAAATAATCGTAATGCCAATTTTGTTTCACTGGGGTAAAAGCTGTAAAACCACATCCTAAATTTGAGTAAGAACGTCCCTATGTTACTTCATTTTTGCTGCAGAAATTGTTTGGAACCCACCCACCCCCACCTTGAGAAAAATATAGATGCCTAGCTTTAAAGCTCAATTTGCAGTAGATGCCCACGTGGAAAGA
>NW_009725524.1:55433-60920 GCF_000703405.1 Apaloderma vittatum
TGGAGGGTTTTTTTACCTAAAAGCAAAACCTAGCTGCTGGTTAAGAAGACCATGGCTGGATGACAGTTTGCAGCTGCTTATAGCCATACCGAGCTGCATTTCGAGGAGGCCTTGACCCTGGTGGAGCTCGCAAGCAGGTCCCTGCTGCGGGTGGGTGTCAAGAGCTGCTGCGGCAGGGTGGCTACAGAGAAGGGAACTGGAAGAAGCTGCTGCAGCACCAGAGGCATTGCTGCAGGGCCTGACTGACTGACTGCCTGCCCCACAGTCCGGGTGTGGTGTGAGAAAAGACCTAACGTCAGTATCCCATGTAATCGCCTATTGTGCTGTGTAATTACCTCTAATTGCCTGTTATCTATAAAAGGCCATCGGTATGGAGTATTATTAAAACTTTTCTATGGTAGCTTAGTCCTTTTCTTGTCAGTGTCTCTAGTAGAAAGCACTTCCTTTATGGACTAACACATCGATCTGGACATTAAACTGGTTCTTACATAACTTTTTGGTCAATGTTTCATTCTCTTAAAATGGAGAAATAAGAAACAAAATATATAACTGAATGCTGAAAACATGAAAAGAAGATATTGATTATTCTAATATTAAATTTTGGAAGAAATGTGTTTTCACTGCACTGAGCCTACACTATGCTAAAATCTCTCCTCCAGATAGCTCTTACAGGGAAGATGCAAGAAAAATATCGATGATCAACCATGAGAATCAATATCCAGTAGGTACCGGATAGGCTGTAAATGTTTTCAATTTAATTTTCAAATGATATAGTACCATAATGTAGAATGTTCTCAATATAAGTGCTATATTATAAATGATAAAGCAAACCCAGACAAAAAACATGAAAATGTTAACTTTCCTAAATACACTCGAAGACCACCAGATGTCTCTGTAAAAAAAGGAATATAAAAATGCGAAGGTTTTTTTTTTTTTAAAAAAAAATAAAATTTAAATCAATCTCCAACTCACAAAAAAACCCTAAGGATCAGTTCAAGCTGTTTAAACACTGAAGTTATATAAAAAAATGAAATGTTAACACGAGATCAGCCAGTCAAAATTCTGCTGCCAATGTCAACAGTATTAATGACAATTATTTTTCTAATTTGGATTCTACCTCATGCTGCACCTTGCAAAAACTGCACTCAGGCAAAGTGTTTAAAAAAAAATCCCCAAAGAGTAACAGAACATGTGCAATTATCTATTCTTCTCATTAGACACGAAATTATTTCACTACAAGCTTATTGCTACTTTGAATTTAACTATGATTAAAGACAACTGTATTAGTGGCTTAGCTGATTTTGTGAAACAGACTGTGAGATGATACCACATATCAGTACACCTTATTCCTGTAATGGAAGAGAAATAAATGGCGCTAGTAAAAACTATTTATAGCAGCAAAACTTTGCACATTGTCTATTACAAAATGCAATACTATACAAGAGTTACTGATATTATTTTCTGTAGTAGTACTTGTATTATACATGAAGACAAACACTTCTGCAGCCGCAATGTAGTTATAAGAGTGTATAGATTTGTTTTGTAAAAATGTAACAACACAAGAAGCGTTTGTTCACAAATGTGCCCTTATCACTCTCAAATTAAAGTACATATCCTCCCTTCATTGCTACCTTCTGTCTGGTTTATGTGAAAAGCTACTCGAGTAGTATTTATTTGGATTTTTGTTTTGCTTAACACGTTTTTGACAGCAGTGCTTGAGCACTGTAATCTCAACTGTTTGATAAAACTCAAATAGTGATAAAACTAGAATACCAAGGAGGTAAATATTTTCAAAGTACAGAACATCTGTACCACATTAAATAATAAGAAACATAGTTTTCTATACTTTAACAAAAAAATCTCTTTTAATTTTGAACTTACTGAGTTAATTCTGGGACTTCTACTAAACTTAAAATATATTTTTTTTCACACATTCTCAGATTTCATGTAACAGCAAGGAAAACATAAACAGCTGGAAAACATTTTGCACAAAATCTTTGTGGAAATGCTGAGAAACAGAATTTCGTAAACTTCATTTTGATGTTTACACATTTAATGTTCTATAATAGCAAATACATTTAGCGAATAATATACAATGAAGTCAAGATATACAGTAAAATTTATATAACAAGTAGTAAAATAAACCCCAAAATAGTACCATCATTGAGAGATACCACTCGTGACAAAACTGGAAGGTACGTGAACTTCTTAGCTTGCCTTCTTCATTAGGAAGAACCTGTTCCCTCTTCTGCATCTCAGCTTCTTGGCTTTTCGTAACTTGTAACTTCCTTCCTCCCTACCATAAGCTCTTGATGTACCCTGCAGTATCATCTCCCCACCAAATCTAGCTCTAAAACTTTGTCCATCTCAGAATGCTTTTCCATCTTCTTTGATGCCTCTTTTTCATGTTCAAGCTTTCATTTCACCTTCTTTCCTTTTCTTTTCCCTTCATCTTTCTTCTTATCTTTCCTTCTGTTCACTTTTACATCCCCTCTCTACATGAGTCTGATCCTTCCATACAACCTTTCCTGTCTTGCTGGGCAGTGCTGGGAAGTCTCTTTTAGCATGATGTCCCAGATATGCTGTTTGCTGTATAATAATAAAGATATACACAATTTTAATAAACTGAGTATTTTATTTCTGTCTATGTGTATTGAATCTGATCTTGGTACTCTGTTTACAATGTTAATGAATCCTGGACAGGAAATTATTTGAAATAGATTCTTTCTGTTGTGGGAAATTTCCACACATTGCAGTAAAAATAAGTCCACATTGCATAATTTAAACACAGTTACGGATAAGTCCTTTTTCCTGCTTTTCACACAGGGAAGAGTAGACGACCTGCACAAACAGGCTAAAAATCTTACAACAGCAAAATAGCTTTGAAAAGCAGCCTTTAGCAGGCCAGGAGGCAAAGCTCATATCCTGTCTTTGTTAAAAACCCCCATCTATCGAGTTCAAAAAAGAACTATCTGGGACAGTAGGACCATTAAATCTTTGTAAACAATACGGATTGGAAGGAGCCTTTGAAACCTTGTATGTGAACTTTCAAATTTCCAATGTTTCAGTGATTGCTGATCTCCCTGTACTTCCCACTTTTGCCTGTAGTACTTCCCAGGATTTCAACATTATTCTCTGTGCTTTTTGCTTCTTTTCCTGCTCTATTTCAGTTTATTTACAAATGTCATCCCTTTTCTTCTCTAATTATCTTACTTACATTAAACTCCAGTGAGTTGAGCAATCTGTTAACAGAAAACTATTAATCCTGGGGTTTTTTTCAGATGAAATATTCATAGTAGAAATTATGCAAACACAAAAATGCCTTGGGATTTCTCTAGACCTCATCTATCATTATCCTATTTATTTCTCTTGCATGTCGTATGTTTTTCCCACAATACTTTATTAATTGCTTTCAGTGTGAGAACTATCTTTCATACTCATTTTGCATTTCAGGCAGTAAAGCCTAATGCCATAAATTGTATAAATAAATACAGCATACTGCTGTGTATGTGGGTGTACATAAATTTAGATACAAATAAGTAAATATGCAGTGACTCCAATTTCAAAATAATATAGTTCAAGAACAATGTACAGGATTGGAGAAGATAATTTTAGCTTACAAAATGCAAAAGTTAGATTGCATTATTTGCAGAGAGAATAAACTTCAAAGCTGACAAATAAGACTTAAAGGATGTGCAAATAGCTTTATTCAAATCTATACAAAACTGTATTAAATGTTCTTTTCACTTTAAAAGTTATTTAAATCCAACTGTGAACTGTCTGATATAACAGGATTATACTAATTTAACAGTCACTTGGCTATTCTCATTTTCTCCCATATGGAGTCTCCACTGAAGGACCGATGGGGTAAATTGTTTTCATTGTCTCAGTCTAGACAGCGGCTAGATTAGGATCAAAACAGATTCCAGCTCTCAGTTAGTCAGGCATACAGACAGCACTTAGCTAACTGTGGTAGGCAGAAAGTGAAATGCAATGGAACAGGGTTTCTCCGTAGTCAGTGAATAATTCTCATTGTTTCTCCAATACAGATGCTAGCAACTTTTTTGTTCTCCTGTTGATGGGGGCAAGGAGAGAAAAAAAAAAGTAAATCTTATGTGTAATGCTGCATCATCTTTCAGTAAAACACAGGTAAGAAAAAGATATGTCTACCATAGACACACTCTTGAATTCTAACATGAGCTAAGGCATACACTCTCATGTCTTGGACTACTTCTCAGCCAATAAACCTATACGTTAGCTGGCTTTCCAAAGGACTGGACAACTCTGGGGATCATTTGATGGATCCAACACGCTATATTCACAAAGCATTAAGTAAAGGGGAGGTTCTCACCAGGCCAAGTATGGCCTAGTAAGGAACGTAATGAATAGCCAGTTAATTTTTATTACTAGAGAAAGAGAACATGTATCTACATAGGTATAGATACAAGCAAGTGTGCACACACACTGAGTAGCCCAAAACTGAGGCAACTGCAATGTTTGCTGCTTGCAAACCCAATCATTACAAGAAGAAAGTTGAATGCTGAAGTCAAGAGGAACTTAACTGTTAACTGGAAGGATTCTATCCTTTTACAACAAAGATCTCAAACATTTGCACGTACAGTTGAGGAGAGTAACTTCAGTAAAGGGGAGCAAGGTATATGCAAGAATTTATACTGAAGTAGTCAAAACTGAAAAGGAACAGATCATGGAATCACAGGATGGCTGAGGTTGGAAGGGACCTCTGGAGGTTACCTGGTCCAAACCCCCTGCCTGAGCACTGAGAGCTGGTTGTTCTGGACCATCTCCAGGTGTCTTTTGAATACCCCCAAAGCAGGCGACACTGGTGGGCAGTGCTCGGTCACCTTCATACTGGAAAAGTGTTTCCTGACATTCAGCCAGAATCTCCTGTTTCAGTGTGTGCCTGTTGCCTCCAGCCCTGTCAGCAGAACAAGCCTGGCTCTGTCCTCTTTGCACCCTCCCTTCATGTACTTCTGCACATTAAGAAGATCCTCCTGAGCCTTCTCTTCTCCAGGATAAATAGTCCCAAAATTGCTTTAACTGAACTTTTTTTTTAAAAAGGTTTTTCTGATGGATTACTTGCCCTTCCAGGACCCACAGATCTGTACTTAAAGCAAGCCAAGCTAGTTTAAGATAGGAAAACCTGTAACAGCTTTGAAAGAACGAGGGAAGCAGAAGGGAAGGGCAGGGACTCTGAGCAGTGAGGCCCAAGGCCTTGTTTCTCACAGGCGGGCCGGAGCAGGGCTGCCGGCACAGCGCAGCACTAAGTGGTACGGGATGAGCTGTATCCACGCAACGCAGCTGCCAACGCGACGGCCCGCCCCGGCTTCTCTGCCGAAACTCCCTTTCTGAGGCATCACCGCACTGACTTTTACCGGCTGAGAAGACCGGCAGGCCCCAACTCTACAAACCACTGGGGAGATGCTGACTTCTACGCACTCCGCGGCCCGGCAGCGCGCCAGGGTACCA
>NW_009725525.1:0-423 GCF_000703405.1 Apaloderma vittatum
AAAGCTGCCTGGTGGAAAAGGATCTGGGGGTTCTAACCGACGAGTGGCTAAGTATGAGCCAGCAGTGTGCCCAGGTGGCCAAGAAGGCCAACGGCATCCTGGCTTGTATTAGAAACAGTGTGACCAGCAGGAACAGGGAGATGATTGTCCCCCTGTACTTGGCACTGGTGAGGCCACACTTTGAGTATTGTGTCCAGTTTTGGGCACATCAATACAAGAGAGATATTGAGATGCTGGAGTGAGCACAGAGGAGGGCAACGAAGCTGGTGAAAGGCCTGGAGAATAAATCTTATGAAGAGCAATTGAAGGAGCTGGGGCTGTTTAGTTTGAAGAAGAGGAGGCTAAGGGGAAACCTCATCACTCTCTACAACTACCCAAAAGGACATAGAGAGGTTGGTGCTGGTCTCTTCTCACAGGTAATTA
>NW_009725525.1:461-20384 GCF_000703405.1 Apaloderma vittatum
GGAGGTTCAGGTTAGATATTAGGAAGAATTTCTTTGCTGAAAGGGTTGTCAGGCATTGGAACAGGCTGCCCAGGGAGGTTGTTGAGTCACCATCCCTGGATGTGTTTAAAGGTCGTTTAGACGTGGTGTTGGGGGATATGGTTTAGGGTTGAGCTTTGTAGTGGTTGGACTCCATGATCCCAGGGGTCTTTTCCAACCTGAATGATTCTATGATTCGTGAATGACTAAAGATCCTCTCAGTCTTTACTTCTGTTTAGAATCGCTTCAGCTTTAAGCACTAAATTTGAGTTGCTTAAATACTAATTTTGAGAGAGGCTAAGAAAGTGTACCTCTTACTGAAACTGAAGTATTTGACATATATCACCAGATTTTTGAAAAAATAAAAGTAAAAAATAAAAATCAAACTTTATACCTAGTAAACGCATAACTTAAACCAAGGCAGCTAACTCAGCCTGTAAATCAGAGACTCCAAATCAAAGAAACCTCACATCCTTCTACCAGCCAGAAACCGACTTCTCACTACGTTTTCTAGAACCGTGCAAATAATTGATTCTCTGGTTCAATGAAAAAGAAAAAATAAATTAAGTTTAGCTCAATTAAAATTTGATCTTGGGGACAGACAGAAGCAGGAAAAGAAAAATATAATTACATATTTTTGCATCAACCTGGAACAAGTGTAAGCCAATTCATCAATGAAAACACCAAATTTCATTTTTAGCATGAAACTTCTTTCCCATATGTACAGGCATTTTCACAAAATTACTGGAACAAACTATCTTCAGATTTGCCCCTTTCAGCCAAAACTACTTGCTAAACGCAATCTGAATCTCTTATTTCCCCAAATGACATTTTTCAAACTTATTTGAGAAGGAAGCAAAGAGGGGAGGGGAAAATCGCCTGGCTCCATCCTCTGCTGCTTTTTCTAATTGCATTTAAATGATCCATGCAACTGGTCTCCTACAACTTCCCGGAGGGGTAATATTTCACAGTCTAGCTAATCTCACTATTCAGTTGTGTCCTGTTTTTCAGCAAAAATTTCACTAGCATAAAGCACAAGCAGAATAATTTTTGCTGACTTCTAAATAGTTTTAAATTAGTATTAAGATCAAGAAGTATGCAACAAGAATATACAACTCTGGATGATTTAGCAGTACAAACTTATCTACCATCTAAGGTGCTTCAAGTCTACTTATGAGTCCAAATATGAAGGTGAAATTGAACAATCTTTTGGCTCAACAATATTTTGCTGTATCTAAATGAATGGTAGTTATCTTTTTTAAAAGAAAAAAAAAAGAAAAAAGCAGCAATATAAACCCAAAATACTTTCTCTGTATTATGCATATTTAATATTTGATTTTTTTAGTTATTTGTTTCTGTCTCACTCATTTGACTGCAGTTGTTTGAGCTTAGTAAGCTCTGGCTCTGATTCTTCAGCTTTTTATATATGCACTTAACACAGGCGTAAGACCAAAGCTCTGTACACATTTTCTCACTGCGGGGGTTGCTGAAGTGCTAAATATGTGTTGCCTGATCTAGTTGAGAGGCATGCCTGCCCATGACAGGGAGGTTGGATTAAATGATCTCTAAGGTCCCTTCCAGCCTAGGCCATTCTATGATTCTATGATACCAACCAAAAATACCAACTACGTGAGGAAAGACAAAAAACAAAAACAAAAACTGCTGCTGTCCACAGTGATTGAGTAATCCCTTTTGGAACTCCTATTAGTAAATTTACAATGCAACTTTAAAATGCAACCTAACAACCTCATTTTCTCGGTGGGTTTTTTTTAATCTTTTTTCCCCCCAGGAAGAGTAAGATACTGCTTACTTCGTGAATTTCTGAACTGGATTCGGTAGGCTGATTACATTAGTCAGACGCGTTATTAAGCCTCTGGGGATTTCACGTGGATCCTAAGGCAGGGGTGCCTCTGCCTGCAGACCAGCACACAGGGCTACTTGCCTAGTTACCTCTTGTACTTTAAACTGGTTTAATACCAAGAGAAGTACTACTTAACCAGTTAGGGTTGTGATACTCTGCATGAGGGGGAATGCATCCCAGCCTCAGACCAAAACATCACATTTTTTTCTTCAGATTAACTCAATTTCTGAGCCACCTGGATTTATCTAACACCAGGGAAAAGGGACACCTGCACATCTGAGGTTAGAAAAACTAGTACAAACACACCAACCAACACTACTGAACACACACCGAAGAAAGTTCTTCAAAACTATTTGACATATACCTGTGTCATTACAATTTTGGACAAGGAATATATAACCTGGCTCAGTGAAGCAGTACTTTTTTCTCAATTAGTCTCATTCTCTGGCTGTTGTGCTCATTCTGCAACAGCAGATAAAATTGTCTACAGCATAAAAATTAAGATAAAGCCATTTCTACAGTAACACAATGTTATGTTTACATTTTGATTTAAGGATACTACAAACTAGTGCACACACAAAGCCCACCACCAACTCACTTTGCAGGAACTGATGAAAGTCCTTTTATTGTTACCCTAAAAATCTTCAAGCAGGAAGTCTTACAAAGCACATGGCTAGTTTTTGGTTGGAGTAGTTTTATCTCTACATTTTTGTTCTAAATGATATACTTAGTCACAATCTTTAGCTATAACTGTTAGTTTCCTCTATCTCTTTGCAGAAACCCAAATAAAGACCTGAATGCTCATGGCTGCTAAGCAGCCAGTGAACTCCCACCAAGATTATGTTGCTAAACTGAGGATTGTACCTTTAGAAAAATCTTGGTCCTACATATATATTATCATAGCAATGTTTAAGCAAAATTTTCTGGCACGTGTCCTGGTTTCAACATATGGAGAGCTCAAATTTAACTGTGGTCTCGGGGTATGCCACGGATATACAAGCTTGAATCCTATTTGAGAAGATATTTAGCGGAAGATTAAATCATTGACTCTGAAGTTTTTAAACCCTCTGATTTCATAGTATGTGACAATACATCTCTGTGGAGCAAAATCAAAATAGAGAAAACCTCAATTTGTTCTGACTGTACTCCTACCAGCAATTTTTTTTATCTGTTCAGATCATGCCTGGAGAATAAACAAAATCCCAATATGCTCAGACCAGGCTGTGAAATGCAAAATTCTCTGTGATATAAAATTCAGAATTCTGAAAACAAAAGGAGCTGTAGGTTAGAAATTCTGGCAAAGTGTCAATGCAGCAATTTAAGCATAGAACTCCTGGATAGAAGGAGGAGAAGGGAGAGGCTAAGAAGAATGTAAACTCTCAGTGCCCCACAAGCTTTGGGTTAATCAGTGAGCCTATGTTTGCGGCCGCACCTCGCCCCTCTTGTGATCCAGCTGCCTGGGTTCTATTTAAACACACCTGCCAGCATGTTATTCCCTTTCTCACTCTATAGCTCCTGGCTAATCCCCTTTTTGTCCAGCTCTGTTGAAAAGTTCCAGTGTGCATCAAAAGTTTTTCCCTACCAGTCAGAGCACACACACCTCATGTTTTCATCTGTATAATTCAGTACAGTGCTGATAAAGTTCCCAGGTCAGTCTGGCAGTACCAACCTTCAGCAAGTCCTGTTACATTTTATTCCATTCTCCTCTTTAATATATATCATTAGAACAGTTTTTTTAACAGAAAGGACATTTACAGCTTCACTTACTCATAGATCTACAGTTGCTGGGTAATTTTATTTCTCAGCTTCCTAAATATGCTGTTCTCCAGTCCTATGGCACTATATCAACAGATTCAAAATATAGATGTAATTTGCCAGTTTTCAGTAGTCCAGAATGGAAATTATTAATTCCCTTTGATTTTACAAAGATAAACTCATTTACTGTTGCTTTCACTGTAGCTGTGGCTATTTCTGTTTTAATACCATCATGTACATTATCTGTCTTCCCTTTGCCACCATGCTAACATAATCATCTTTACTGAAAAATGAGGGAAAGAATCGAGCCATATCTAGTTTGTCTTTAATATCCACCCTCACAGAATAGCATCGCTTTCTTCCTTGTTATGTCCCTATTACATAGCTGAAGAGTGTTTTGCTATTTGTTATTTCTTGTCTAAATCCCAGCACAGTTTGGTTTTTGAAATTCTCACTCTATCTCCAGACATCTTGACCTCTGAGACTCAGTGCTGATGAGACAACTGGATTGGAAGGATATCGTGGGGAAAGGCATCTCCTGCATGTTCCTAATGGTTCTGTATATATATATTCTTCTTTTAGAGCCACACTCTACAATTATTCCTCTTTTTTTTTGATGTTCAGATTCTTGACAGTGTTGGCATCATTAATTTCAAAGAAATTTAGAATTTCTTTATGTATTATATCTGCAAGTTTCTCCTACTGCTCTTTTTATTGGGGAAAAAAAAAGCCAACAAAAAAAAACCCAACAAAACAGAAATATACAGTTAGCAACTTTATTTCCTCAAGAAACACAAAAGAAAGATATCTGTGATGACTCTGTTGAAGGTTATTCGGTGTTATTAACCTTCCATAGCGTCCTTGTTTCTTACTGAGAAATTCTAAAAATTCCAAAACCTCTCCATAAAAAACAACATATCATTGATACATTAGCTACTTCATGAAGACTGTCAGCTGGTAACATTTCCACAGATTTCTGGAATGTCTACCCTTCCCACTTACAACAGGACTCCAGTAATCCATTACAGAAGCCCAGTGCTAGCCCAGGAAAACCACCTTTGCAGATCTTGAATTTGTGATGAATTTGTGATGCATCAGGCACAGACCAGCCCAAATACAGCTAAGCCATTCCACAGAAAGTGATGCAGTGAAAGAAAAGTCCAAATCTGAGTTCAGGTATGACAGATCTGTAGACTTGTTCTAGTAGCACAAAATAGCTGTGCCATAGATGTACTCCTGGATCTGTGTTTCCCTACCACTAGGGCAAGAGCATTGGAGTGTGTCTTCTTTTAACCATAACTACTTAAGACAAAAAGAAACACAAACTTTCTCAGCACAACAAGTAGCTAACACTCTGTGGTGTAGGGTGCTGGTCTACTAGTGACAAAGGAAGGTGAGGAAGAAACATAAAATAAATAAAAGACTGTTTTAAAAAACAAAGGAAATAAAACTTTCAGCAAGCAGGTTGTCCTCA
This sequence comes from Apaloderma vittatum, assembly GCF_000703405.1. Classification (NCBI taxonomy): domain Eukaryota; kingdom Metazoa; phylum Chordata; class Aves; order Trogoniformes; family Trogonidae; genus Apaloderma; species Apaloderma vittatum. Next base: position 5,570 of record NW_009725525.1, read on the forward strand.
GCAGATGGATCCCATGGGTCAGCCAGCTCAGAAAGGTAGACAGAGCCTTTCACCCATACAATAAAGCAAATGTAACTAATATACTGAAACTGTACTTTAAAATAATATTTCAATAAGTTAAAAAAAAATTATGAGATGTTACTTAAAGCACAGAGAAAATATTCACATGCTTTAAAGCTGGTACTTGGCAACAATTTGGATTCAGAACGCAAGCAGGCAAACTCTGATTTAGCATGTAATTAAGAAATCTTCTCTGAATTATGCAACTTTCATTCACTTCTTTAGAAGATAGGAGAACACTGCAATCACTTGCCAAGTTTGAACCCAACATGCCACGGGGCAAACAAAGACCCTAAACTGTCATATTCTATATAAATCATATGTAGGCTAAAGTAAGTGCAATTGCTCAGTATATTAAATTACTACTAGTGTGTTGATATTTCCTTATGAACAATCTATGGCTCTGAATTATTTATTGAGGAGGAAGTGTCTTTTGAAGTGAATATTACTTCTCTCTCAGAGCTAATGCTTGAATACGATAAAAATAGTTGCCAAGAGAAAAAGGAAATTAAAGAAGATATTTCAATGACTGACGGCTCCCAGATTTTACCTTATTCCTTCATGCATTTCTTCTCTACTTCTGAAGTCTATACACTAAAATTATGTTCAGCTAAAAAATAATAGGACATGGGACAGCCTGTGTCAGGAAATTGCTTCCAACAAATCACAGTTACATATACATTCAGTGATGGCAACCAATAAGAGTCCTAGACCATTCCCATGGCTTTGTGCTTCCTTGCCTCTAGAATACAACACTGCTCATAGAAATGCAGCTTCAAAGGAGCCTCAGAGAGGCATTCCTCTGGCATCAAGAGTGGTATATCACAAAATCAAAGACCTTTGGGTTGTAGTGGAGATGAAGTACACTTAGCGGAGTATGGAGTGACAGTAGCAACAGGGAGAAGGACCCAATTCTCCCACTGGTCCTTCAAGCTCTCAGACACGTTTTTCAAACCCTTACCCCCCCTCAACAGGAGTCTTCACAGGTTTTCAAGGATGAGGAAGTGAAAACACAGATGAAGCAGTCGCAAACTCCCACGTAATAAGGTAAATCCAGTGTGACACATTCTGCATTATGACTAAAGTAGAATTTATTTGGCTAAAGAGGTATTCTCACAATAAAGTGCACTCCTGAGTGACAGCTGCAATATTTGAACCCGTAACAATTAATTGCAAGGAACATAAATAATCCTCCTGTCTTCCTTTCCCCTTCCTCACAACTATTAAGGGTACTATTCATGAAGAATGATGTATGGCATGCCATTAGAATACATATTTCTAATGTATTTCTTTTATTTATTTATTTGCAAATAGTTTATATACATTAGATATCGAACAAATCTTCCTGTAATTTTTCCGTGAAGGGTTTTGAATGTTGAGTTTATTCTTATTTCAAGGTTATTCTTCAGCTTTCAAGGTGCCAAAGTTAATTTCTTTAATAAGCAATACTTTGTGTCTACTAATTAGAAAAATCCCAAACAATTTGCTATTTAAATCACATGTCATTGCTTCTGATCTTGATTGGATGAGTAACGAAATTAAGTAAGACCCATATGAATTGTGAATATTACTACTGAATATGTAATTAAGGTTTTGATTAATATTCTGGCACTCAGGCTTAAAATACACCTTCCATAAGTATTTGCACGAATAAAGCTCAAGCTCAAAAAAAATCAGTACAAGTCATTAACACAGTCAAACTGAATTCATAAGTGAACTTCAAAGAATACTTGTAAGGAGTTTTTTTACGATGATAGTTATGAACAGTGTCCTTTTAAGTTGAGCTCCTATATTAGTGCTAGCTGTCAAATAAAGCTACTGGCCATCTTTCCTTCTTAGATGCTGGTATAGAATTAAAAATTAGGGATATAGGTTTTGCTGAGGTATTGAAAACATCCTGTGTTAATACAAGCTGATAATTTAAACCGCAATTGTTTCAAAGTTCAGCTGAATCATTTTATGGAAATTTGAAATCCTTTAATCCATAACATTATATTAAAAAATGAAGTATTACACTTTTTACTTGTAATACACTTCTATTTCTTAATGGATATCCATTAGGAACATCTTTTATGTCATTACTGAAACATATCCTTTCAGTCAACAGTCAACACTTTTCAAATTTTTCAAACATATTTGAAAGTTTTCACCCCATCCAATACTTCCTGCACTTAAAGCCAGCCAGAGTACCTGATATTTAATAAGGAGAAAAGTATAGATGTACCATTTTTGTTATATCAATCTCTCGTTTGTAATACACCATAAATAATACTGATAACAACTTACTAATGTGAACTATGTAGCAGTAGGATGTTACAAGTCTGGTATCTGTCCTATTCAAACATGTTAGCTCTGTAGAAAAGTTCTGGCACATCACAGAAAGGGCTGACTCCCTTGTGAGACTCTACACACTGGGTAATACAGAGACGGGCATTGCAGGAATAGCTAGACTCAAGAAGTTTTCAAAGGAACAGAAGGAAATCTGTCTTTCAAACAGCTTACCGTCTTACCAAAATAGATGGGACTGGAAATTTAATACATTCTACTATAAGAGGAAAGGAGACACAAAGGTTTAAGGCCTGCTCAAGAGGCAAGACGCACATGAAGCACCTCCCATGGCCCAAATCACAGGTTGGTCATGAGACCAGCATTCTCATCTTAGAGAGAAGGATGAGTGTAAGACCCCCACAAACACATAAAAGAAGACTGAAATTTTAAGTTCTCGGCCTACCTGACAGTATCTCAGAACAGGTCCTACCTGGCAAAGGAACAGGTCTACTTCAGCTAAAGCCTTCTCAGCTCCTGCGCTTTGATGTTCTACTTACCTAAACACACCAGGAGACTCTACAAGATTACGTCAGTCTCCCCAGAAACAAACTTAGGGACTGATGATGTGGTGGCTACTTTTCTCAGCTGCTCTCTTGGTTTAATTCAGCCATGCGGAAAACACACCCACTAATTACTTAATTCTCTAAGTCAATTGGATCATTAACGAAGTAGGTCTGCCACAGAAGTGACACTAATAGTCAGGGTATAAATAGCCATACATCTCCAAAATATAATTTTTTATGTTCAGGGGAAAAAAAAAAACCACAACCCCCCCCAAACCAACAACAAACAACAAACAAAAACCAAAACAATGGCATACTTAAGGACCAAACACAGCCCTTAGTTTAATAAGGTAATAGTCATACACTGTTATCATGGGTTCTTAATTAACCTGTGTAGTAAAAAATCCTAAGAAATGGTTGTTGACTATAAATGTAATCCCTCTTTTTGACATATGCATTAATGCACTATTGTAAAAGTTCAAAGCAGTTATTATTGAGTAGGCTTAGCCACATTAATTATCCCCTATGCTGTATTTGGCATCACATGGGTATATCTTCTTTAATTGCTCAGTCTTGTTACTTGCAGAGTATCTTCATTTAATATACTATGATCTCCAATTACATTTATTTTTCTTCCAATAATTCTGTGCTGAATGTAGTTTCCACCTTTACTACTGGAAATATTCTACACTCAGCTTATTTGTCTCCTGTCACCCATACATGCTGATGTTACAGAAGCTGAAATGTCCAGTGCTTGGAAGTTGTAGGCTAAAGCTGATTCTAGCACCTCTGCTATGTTTAAAAACTTCCTAACCCTTGTTACCCAAGCCTTTCTTTTTCATAGCATGTTGGATCCAATTTATAAAGCAAATTAACAAATAAGAAGACAGCACAAGACAAGAAGTGATGAGCTAACTTCAAGCAGCGGAAGTGAAAGGTGAAGGAAATAGGGTGAAGGACTGAACTTTTTAAGCTGTATAGCATACTATGGGAATAATAGGCATGAACCCTTTGTCCTAGTTCCGGCTGGCATAGAGTTAATTTTCTTGTGAGTAGCTGGTACAGTGTTTTGGGTTTAGTGTGAGAATAATGTTGATAACACAACGATGTTTAGTTGTTGCTAACTAGCGCTTATCCTAAATTGCGAATTTTTCCATTTCCCAGGCTTTGCCAGGGAGCAGGTGCACAAGAGGTTGAGAGGCAGCATGGCCAGGACAGCTGAGCTGAACCAGCCATAGGGATATTCCATAACATAGAACATGACGCTAAGTATCTAAACATTTTGGGGGGCAGTTGGCAGGAGGTATGGATTGTTGCTCAGGCATCAGCCAGTGGGGGCTGAGCAATTGTATTGGGCATCACTTGTCTTTGCTTGGGTTTTCTTTCTCTCTCTTTTTGTTATATTCCTTTTCGTCATCATAATCGTCAGTATTATTACTGCTTTATTTTTATTATTGTTATCATTATATTTTAGTTTAGTTATTAAGCTTATCTCAATTCCCGAGTTTTACATTTTTTTTTCTTGCTTCTCCTCCCCTGGCGAGGAGGAGGAGTGAGTGAGTGGCTGCATGGTGCCTAGTTGCCAGCTGAGGTTAAAGCATTGAATACTTATAACAATTTGTTTTATGGCAAAACTGGCTTTCAGAAGGATAAGGATTCTTTTCTTCCCTTTCTCAAAAACTGTGAACTCAATAACTGGGAAACCAAGCATCTTTAAAATTTCTGTTTAATTCACTTTTGCAAGAGACAGCAGAGGAAAAGGGTGAAGCAACTACTGAGTGACACCTCAAAAACATCTTTCTTCTTTCTCTTTTTCTAAGGCTGACTACATATGACAGGAAAAGATTGATGGAAAAATGAATAAGGCAACCCTTCAGCTAATTCAGGTCATCTAGAGCTACTCCCATAAGCTAAGTAGGTATTTCCAAGTAGATCTGTACTATGGCACTGTCTGCCATAGTACACTATACATGAAGGATGAATGTTTGTAAACAGAAATACTGGTGGCATACTTTAGGGGTAAGAGAGACAGAAGATTAAGAGATGGGAAATAAAAGTTAATTAAGCAGTAAAAAAAATAAAAAAGAAGACAGGAAAATCTGTATTTGGTCCCATTCGCAGGCCCTAAGTATTAGGTCTTCCTTTCTGGCCGCACAAACATGGTATTTCTGTCAATGTGATGACACATCTCCAGCAGAAAGGACAATGAATGTTCCCCTCTAGTCTCACATAAGCCTCAGTGCAGAAAATGCTTAGACAGGATCTGAGCCCTCACTTCTGGAAAGGGCAGGGGTCTCGGATCTCCTAAAACCTGAGCAAATATTCCAATCACAAAGGACATGTCTCCAGCACTAGAAAAAAAGGCACAGTCAGTAATACTTACTGGGGATCTAAGCTCATCATAGCTCACCGTAAAGCAGGTTTAAACAATGTTTGTCACCTGGATCCACTATGGGATTTTGGTGGCACTCCAGTGGAGTTTATAGTTTGCAATGGGCTTAAATGAGAAACAGGAGCTCAGACTGTCTATGCTGGGGAGGTTCTGAATGCAGCCAAAATGCAGAAATACAAGCCTCTATGACATTTTCAAGTTGAACATTGTGGCCCCTCGTGTTTAAGTTCCTAAAGAAACTTTCAAACGAGGCTGTTTGAGCCTAATCATACTTTCAGATCTATATGCCTGAAGAATATATAAATTCTGCTTTGCAGAGCAATTTAGGTCTGGCTCACAGAAGGACTGCCATACAAAGTAAGCATACAAAGATTAGGGTTGAAGAAAAATAAGAAGACACACAACCCCACCCATACCCCTGTTTAAGATAAAAAAGACTACACATTTATAATGACAAAGCTTATCGTTCCACACTACCCACAATTAAACCACGAAAGCATAGTAGCTTTTTATTGGTTTCTCTGCATGTATTGATCCCTCTATAGAGAAATATAGCATGTGATATTACCAAGTACTTTCTTTGGACCTACTTGAACTAATCTACAGATCCTGTGCACCACACACGCAAAAATATGACTCAAAGAAGCTGGCAGGATCCTAGAATAGATCAGATGTTTACATGAAAACATATCATTAAAGTGAGTAATGTTGACAAGTGTGGCACTGCTAACCTTCAGTCTTAAGGGCAGAAATCAGTCTAATACATAGCAGCTAACGGAGATAAGGAAAAGTGTCCACCCATCTGCAGGTTAATTCACTTTTTATTTACCCTAAAACATCTGCATCTTCCTCTAAAGCAGCTGGTACTGGTCCCTTAGTACATTAGTCGTACCTAAGTGACACCTTCCGACTTTAGAAGAGCAGGAAGTTACTTTTGTTGTCACCTTATGTGCTGCCGCACTCCCTTTGAAAACACCCCACAAAAAAATCTCACGCCATTTGTTCCAGTTTGTGATATAAAATCATTTGTAACTGATAGCATTAGCCACCCCCACTGATTACCCCTTCCAGTCAGAAGATTTATATGATTCACCACACAATTCTCACACCATGAATACAGCGAACAGCACAAGCATGTTGTCAAAGGAAAAGTAATGGAAATAATAGCATAGTATAGCAATTATTTTATCTTGGGGAAAAAAAAATACATTATTACCCATTTCAGCCATTCAGGAAGGGAAACAAAATGAGAGGGAGAGTGATATGAAACCACTTCAGCAATCAGAGACCACAGGGAGATGATAATTCAGTTTATGGTTGTCGGAAAATTCAGGTAAAATGCCTTGAAAAAAAAAATACGCCCAAGACCTATTACTTCTTAATTCTGAAATTTATGAAAAGATACTTGAGTACACTCTTCCCTTTAAACTGATGTGAAACTGACTCCTCACATTTATATTTATCATTGTTCAGAGGACCACTCACTGCGAAGTTTATCTAGCATTTTTGCTGTGTTTGCCCAGACATACAACTATCCTTCTTATTTTTTTCCTGCCTTCTCTAGTCTTGTGAGCAGTCACTTAGAAAATTAGTCAAATAATCTCTCTTTGGTCAGTGGCTGAAGGGAAATAAACTGGAGTTAGGTACATAGTGTACAAGGATTAACTGGTATTCCTGTGCCTTTTCATGTTATCTTTTGTATCAGTCTCCTTTCATTTTAAAAAATCAAACAAATCAAAACAGTTCTTTTTACTGCCTGTTTGCCACTTCCACTCCTATATGTCCCATTGTATACACAATGTATACAACTGACAGCTGTGCCAAAATGGACAAAAATGGCATCACTTCGCAAACATACTTTAGCAATCACAAATTTCTACTGTACCTTGAAATGCAAGCAAAAGAGCTATTGATTTTGTCTGTGCCTGATAAATTCCTCCCAGAGAACCTGTTTACTGAAACTGTAAGTCACTGTTGTGATTAATCTGCTGTGCATTAAAAGATACTTAATTGGAACAGATGGATGGAAGAACGAGCTAAAGCTAGGTGACACAGGAATTTATTTCTTTTTAATTTTACTAGAACTTTTGTATCTTTGTAGCCAAGTCAGTCATGGACAAATATTAAGGACTAAGCCAGCTGACACAGAGAGTACTCTTCCGAACAAGATAAACTGTGATGTAAATAACCTGAAGATATGGAGCAGGATAACTGAAGCTATAGATCATGCTGTGATGTTACACTTCCTTGCTTTCCCACGGGACATGTGGGACATGCAAACTGACCTTTCAGCACTAAATACTTTCCCTAATGTAAGTAACAGAGAAATTTTAGCCAAAAAAAATCATCTGGTTGCAATAATGTTCTGCAAGTTTACTACATTTAGAAACAAATTATAATGTGAAGCATTTCTTTGAATTCACAGCGTGTATGTGTAGTCAGTCCTGCATGGCATCAGAGAGCTCTGGAATAATATCTATACATAGTGACATGAAATCCTCTGAAACACAAATCCTTATATCACAAAGATTTTCCAGTGTTTTGGAAAAAGCCAAATATAAATTCTTCCCATATATAGGTTTCTAGAAAGCATTCTGTGTATAAAATACTAGTTCTCCTGCTAAGCCAACGGAGCAACCAGAAATTTTAGTGCTTAAGCAGTCCTCTGAAAATCTGAAAACTTACGTAACTGATAAATATTCTCTATAGAGAAAACCCTTGTTAATTATTAAAGTACAGTATCTTTCTTCTAAAGTACATCAGCATCTTTTACATGTAGCTTAGGTTATTAGAATAAATTGAATACCAAATCTGATTTGTATGCAGACTTGTAAGAGATTTTTAAGAACATAGTAAGGCTTCACTTCTGTTTCCAAAAAAATTATGAAAGGCACAGCCTTTGTTTGCATATCATCTTCAGAAATAAAACCAACACAAAAACAATGTGATTATTTATTTTTCTGAATGTATTAGCAAAAGTTTAAATGTAGTTAGGTCACCTACAATGTGGGCTGCCCTTCTAATCCTGCTTTCTGAGGGAAGAAAATGAAAGTTTAATTCTTATTTCTGGCTGCCCCTAACCTTTCCTGAGTCACAGAATCATAGAATGTCAGGGGTTGGAAGGGACCTCAGAAGATCATCTAGTCCAACCCCCCTGCCAGAGCAGGATCACCTACAGTAGGTCACGCAGGAACGCGTCCAGAAGAGTTTTGAAAGTCTCCAGAGAAGGAGACTCCACAGCCTCCCTGGGCAGCCTATTCCAGTGCTAAATGACACAGTCCCAAAGACACAGCAAGCAAAATAGTCAGCCAGTAGGACTTTAACTAAAGCACTGTAGTAACTCAATACAAGAAATATGATATTGCTGAGTGGTAGCATTTCACTACACTAAGAGACAGATGGGGAGGATATGCAATAATCTTGTCTAGGAAACAGCCATGATTCATAAATTTGGATTCAATGTGAAAAATTATCTGACAGATTTCAAAACAGTGAGAAAAACTGATGTCAGACTGAGATATTATCACATCTCAGTGTGAAGTCCAATGGCAGTTGGAATTACTGACCACCTAACTACACTGAACTCCTACACTACTACTGAACAAAAGCGTCAAAACTACAATGTAGAGCAAAAGTGGGAAACCAAATGAACCTATTTAAGAATGGAGTTGAGCTGATTTAAAGACTGATGATTTTTTCTTAATTTGAACAACATTGATCACAGCTCCAGCTTAGGGACCCAGTCATACTTAACAGTGAGCACCTGAGGAAGTTGTAAGAACTTCCCATACACAGTGCAGATACCATTCCCCTTTTTGTTCTTTAAATGCTAAAAGTGTGGACTGATTACAGAGGTGAAGCTTATGAGTGCAAGCAATGAAATTTCTTTGGTGGATGACCCAGCCCTGTTAAAAATGCTTCCACAGGGCATCAGAGGAACCGCAGCTCACGCTGCTTCCAGAATCCCGCATCACCTCTACAAATGTCCCCCAAGTTTTTTTTAAAAATCTTTCTTTTTTTCCCAAATAAGTATCAGGAAGGAGAAGGAAGATAATGATTTCTTAGTATTACATATAAACAGCTATAGCTAAATTATAATATCACTTTTCAAGGAACCAGACTATCACTTGTCAGGGAACAGATACCTGCCCTGGAATGGCCAGCAATTAACCTGCCATCTCCTCCTCCTTTTCTAGAAGAGGTAGCAAATCTCAGCCTAAAACCCTCATTCTGTTGAGGGGTATAATTAATCATCTCACTATCATCTCAGCTGCACAGAAATTATTTCAAAGGGTAACTTCCATTTCTCTTCCTTTCAGTAATTCACCCCTCCTCTGGCCTTGTTGGCTACAGAAACTTGACAGTTCCCTTTCAGGCACTGTGACTGCAGCCTTTAAGACAAAATGACAGCACTGTGGGAACCTCCAAGCACTCTGAGCACCAAGGCAACTTGCTCATGACAGTTCCCTACAAGGCACCACAGTCATCCCTGGGAGTTACTTTCTGCTTTCCAGACACTACAAGAGGGGCACCATCAAGTCCTCCAGCCTCCTCCCCTTGCCCACCTGGTTTCCCACAGCCCACGCTCCCTCAGGGTTGGCTCTCAGGACCTTTTTATCCAGCTTCAGGAGCATGGCTCTCCAGTCCTGCCAGCTCAGAGGAACTCAGCCATTAAAAAAAAAAAAATTTTCAAGAAAATGAACCAGCTCCACAGATGCCAAGTGAACACTATTATCTCTTACATCCAATCACCAAGTCCCACTGTCCACTGTGAGATCTGAAAGCCAGGGCTAAGCCTGGAAGCTTAGTGAAGCAAACGAATGCTCAAGGGCACTGTTTACATACTTTCACACCAGACTCAAAGGGCAATAGTTTATCTGAATCCTACTGCTCCATATATCTGTACATAGTCCTTACAGCCCATAAATTGAAGCATCCACTGCCCTTTTTTTCCCTTCTACAGCATACAAAGCCCCTATGCATCACATCCTCCTTGTGCTCCCCAGAGTCTACTAATAAAAAGCCGTGTCTCTCACAGCACTTGCCTGAGAGGATAAGGCTCCATAGTGCAGTTTCCATACCCACATATTGATAAAAAGCAGAATACACTGAAAGTATGGTGTCATGCATTAGGGCTGGGCTGGCCACTAAACATGGACAGACACTCTCTAACCCCTTCTTCCCCTAAACGGGAAGGAAAAGGGAACTAGAAAAAGAGATTTACGGGTTAGAGAAGAAAAACTAGAACAGCTTTAATGAAACAATAATAGAAATAATACTGAAATGATAAAAATAAAGAACTCCAGTTTTGGTGCCCCCACCATAAGAGAGACATGGATCTGTTGGAGCATGTTCAGAGGAGGCCACAAGGATGATCCAGGGGCTGGAGCACCTCTGCTACGAGGACAGGCTGCGGGAGCTGAGACTGTTCAGTCTGGAAAAGAGAAGACTTCGGGGGGACCTAATAGCTGCCTTCCAATACCTGAAGGGAACCTACAGGAAGGCTGGGGAGGGGCTTTTTACAAGAGTGTCCACAAGGGGAAATGGGTCTAAGTTGAAGGAGAATAGATTTAGATTGGACCTTAGGAAGAAATTCTTCAGTATGAGGGCAGCAAGACTTTGGAATAAATTGCCCAGAAATGTTGTGGCTGTCCCCTCCCTGGAGGTGTTCAAGGCCAAGTTGGATGGAGCCTTGAGTACCATGATCTAGTTGAGAGGCGTCCCTGCCCATGACAGGGAGGTTGGACTAGATGATCTCTAAGGTCCCTTCCAGCCTAGGCCAGTCTAGGATTCTACAATACATAAGCCCAATATCGAACCTGACTCTCCGCTCCAACAGCAATCCCCACTGGTGCTGCAGAGCAGGCAGCACTGGGGAAGCCCCAGGCTCAGCGGCGGCAGAAGCTGGATACAGGGAGCTGGATTCGGGAACTCAAGATCCAGATCAAAAGCAGGAGATTGGACAAAGTCCTCCCTGGACACCGGCCATTGCAGAAAAGGAAAGAAACTCTTGTATCATTCAATTTATACTAAATATGATGTATTTGGAATGGGATACTCTTGTTAATCACTTGTCCTGTCTATTAACCCCCGGAGGTGCAACCTTTTACTTCCTTGTGACCCCTCTTAGTTCCCGGCACCCCCAGCGTGGCACATAAGAGCCAGCAGTGGCCTTGGTCACTACAGGAATAAGTATCAGCAAGAGCCTTTCTGCATACCAGTCTCAGGCAGTAACTGCAAACGTCAGGTGTTATCACTGCCAGTAGCACACACTGTCTCCAAAAACATGCTGCTGACTTCAGAAAGTGCAGCCTTTCAGAAGAGACTAAACTGGAAAGTAAAAACCACTAAACAGAATTGGAGGTTTTAGCTAAAACCAGGACATATAGGTAAGAAAAGGTATCTGTACCTATCTCAGAATCTCATCAGTGATCATATTTTAATACGAAATTAGCTGCCAACAAAGGCCTAGTAGCTGCATTAAGCTGTGGCAAGCAGATCCTCAGAGACTTCACTGGAATTTTTACTGAGGGACAGTGTTATCAGGAAGTCTATGAACATCCAACCCCGTGAAAAAAAATACATTAATAAGTTTATATTTCAATTCAGTCCTCTAAAAATTGTTGGGGGAAAAAAAGTTATACCAATTTCAAAAGAAAAATATGTTTTTATTAAGAACTGGCAGCCTAGCTTCTTCTGCAGCTCCCCTTCTTTACACTCTAGGAAAAAAATTGTTTCAGTAATTTTAGATTGTCTATTTCCAGCATTGTTCCATCCCACATTAAAGACCTCATTCATTTCCCATTAGCACATTTTAGTTAAAATTAACACATAATCATTTTCAATCATCTGGCTTTCAATATATTTGTAAACAAAAATTAATCTCAAATGTAAGGCAAGGAAAAGCTTTGGCATTGTTAAAAATCATCCTGACAGAACTAATCATTAAAGCTACATTTTAAACTTATTTTAAATCCAAGAACAACAGGATTGTGCCCCCTATTCCTCAGGATGGCTTCCTTAAATAAGCAATTGACCCAGTTCCCCAAAAAACCTTTGGCAATGGAACAAATAAAGGCAAACTGAAAACCTCAAGAATCAATTCAGCATTTTAAGATGCAGAAGACAGTAAACACCAAATGAATGCAGAATGAGCACCAATCTCAGTATATTGAGAATCAGGCACAAACAAACCTCTCTCCTCATTCCCCAATATACTTGCCCTTATGCAAAACCTCAGTTCTCATATCTAGGGCTCCTTGTCAAGAGAGAAACAACAGAAATATTAGTGTCATTTTTGAAAAAGAGGAGGAAAAACTGAAAACGCAGAGAAAACACACAGACAGAACCAAGGGCAACATGGGTTTTGTCAACTGCGGGGATGGATGCCCCCAGTACATGTGCACCAGTGGTGCCAACACAGGCAGCACGGTCTGTTTAGCTGCATTCGTCTCCAAACATGTGCAACTTCCAAACAAGAAGGAGTTTATCTCCAAACATGTGCAACTTGAAAACACTTGAGATCATCCTCCACTTTAAATGCTCAGGAGCTGTTTACTCAGGTCAGTGCCAATGTTACACTGCGGAGCAGAAGTTTTGGACTACTAAGAGTAAGAGCTCTCTTTTTCCAGAAAATTTCCACTGATCGTGTTAGTTCTGACGTCACGCTTATGTACAGAGTCTCTCAGAGGCTGATGTGACCCCTCCTTTTTGGTGCCAATTATTAGTTTTAGATGACTCCAAAAGTTCTCCCTTAGGAGGCATATACCTAGGGAATTAAAATGAAGTCACTTTAATCAGTTATGAAGTGGTTATATAGAAGACTGCATGCAGCTGACCATATAATTTGTATGTTTGTGGAAAGCTGCAAATAAATACTAAGCTAATGACAGACCAATTCTGTGGTATAACAGGATATAACATAAATAATGTCCTTACATGCCTCATCAATTTAATACTCTGGTTGTCTTACACTACTGCAGATAAAACATGAAGAAAAGCTACATATGATCAAAAGAGACTCAGCTAGCTTTAAATACAAAAGACTAGGTGCTCTTGCAAGGAGCAAATCTTATGTTAAAAGAGATTGTGCTTTATTGAAAAGCAAGCAGATAAATGCCGGCCACCTCATCTGGCAGAAGTGCTGTACAATATTGGATCACATCTTGCTCCACCCAAAGCCTTGTTCTTTGTGTTTCCCAATACAGAGTCATGACACCAGACTTTGTAAAACTCTCCTCTGTGTCAATCAGCATGATATACACTGTTGGTCTTCTACATGAATAAGTATCAATGTGAATTTATATGTACAATTTGAGCCATTGTACCTACTCTTCTGCCTCTGCTGAATCGGAACAAATTACATAAACTCATCTCATTCAGAAAATCCTAAGTGTAACTTTTGTTCAATTGTGGAGGTAGAGCTCACAAGCATACAAAATCCAGAACAAAGCATCGCTCTTCGTTCAAAATCCTGTTTTCATCCCAAGCTGTGTCATAGTCAGTATCAAGCACACCTGTAACTTGGAGTTAGTTTCACAAGTTTAGAAAATTGTATTTTCTATACTAAACAAAAGAATACGAAAACGGAAAGATACTTGGTTATGGCATCCCAAGATCTTTGGTCTATTATCTAGCAACACTTGGATTCCTTAATGACTAAAGCTGTGCTGGATACTGCACTAACAAAGAGCAAAAATCCCTATCTAAAAGGGTGAGACAAAGATTAAAAATGCAAGAGTTAGAAGCTTAGAGTAACAATTAATTAAATTCTCTAATGAAATAATTGTGAAAAACTAGTGTTCCAGCACAGAAGCATGAGAGGATTCCTTTCCACCCATAAGTCAAGAAACCTCAGAAGTGTTTTCGGCTCTTGCTTTAGTGCATGGCCCCACTGCATGACTTTCTTCAACACAGCACCTATCTTACACAATTTTATGTGGCAATTCTAACTTCTTACATATCATGCCATCTGAACTCTGCAATTTTCAGCAGCACTAAATGCATTTGCAGGACATCTGGCCTCCCTATAAATCTTTCCTGGAAAGCTGCTCTAAAAAAAAAAAGAAAACACTTCTTTTGCAAACTATGATGTAATCTCCCTTTTCACTAAGCGCCTTCCACAACCTGCTTCAGCACATCCTTTCCGTAACGCACATTACGTCATTTGCGGACGCTTTTGAGAGCAGCTGCTCGAAAGTTTGATTCAGAAGACATTCCTTCACTGCGTGGTATGTATAGAAAATGCATACACTTAGTAAGAAGCAGCCTGCAGGCAGCATATTTACATATAAATATCAAAACGCAGCAACGGGGTGTTCATAAACAGTTTCTGGAAAGAAGCTATTCGCTGTCAGTGAAGTTCCCGGCTGACGGCAACGCCGTCCTGGCTACATGTGAGAAGACCAGGAGATGCACGTTACCGGGGTATCCCCCTTTTCTCTCGCTCGTTCCGTGGTGGTTTGTGGGGTTCTTTTTGGACTTAGCCTCTGGCACGGGTTTCACGGGAAGTTTAGGGCACCTCGCATCCGCC
>NW_009725526.1:0-741 GCF_000703405.1 Apaloderma vittatum
AATATATTGAACAGCACTGGCCCCAGTACTGTCCCTGAGGGACCCCACTAGACATAGGCCTCACACTAGACTCCGCCTCTGTCCGCTGGGTTCTATTTCTTTTCCAGAATTGCTTGTGGAGAGGCTTCCCATTGTCAGTGCTTGGAATCTTATGTTTAAGTTTTGGAGAGTTTATTATTTTTATTTTTAGCGGCTGACAAGGTTTCCTCCTTCTCTTTTTCAAATGTTCTGTGGGACATGTGCCTTGAAGTAACTTGCTGGCATGTACTGCCTTTTGAGGTCAAACAATTTACATTTTAGTAAAGAGATAAAATATAGACCGAGCATGGAAAAGCTTGGCTTTAAGGAGAAAAGGCTAGATTTTTCATTATACTAGACACATTTTTAGAGTTTCTGTGTAGACTTTTATTCAGGCTAGAACCTTGCACCTTAACCATGATTAAGTCTTCTGTCATAACTAAGCAATTGAGTATAACCTTCTTGCAGTAAGAATGATAAATGGAACTGCAAATTTGGAAACCTTTCTTCATATGAGATGAAATTTATATGTAATTGGAAATGAACTAGGATGTTTTTTCCAGTGAATTGTCTGGTATTTTGTCTCACCTTTTGATATTCGCTATAGCAGTGACTTAGTAGAAGTCAGCTATTTGCAATCATCATTTAAAAAACCTTTTACAATTTTAAGGAAAACTTGAATACTGACAATTTCAGGCAAAATACTTGCAAATTAGGTGTAGG
>NW_009725526.1:772-18958 GCF_000703405.1 Apaloderma vittatum
GGAAAATGAAAAACGGTTCTCTTATGATGCTCTGTTCTTAAATGTATTTAGGATTGTAAAACCAAGGGATTCCCAGAAGTCCTTCTTACTCTTGACAGGGCAGCATCAGCAAAGATACTCAGCTAAGGGACTTTTTGGGAAGGTGGGATGGGGAATATCTAGTCTTTCAGAAGTATTTTTTAGGCTGAAATGTATCATCTGTCAGCATTATTGGGCTCTGAATTTGTTTGAACACATGAAAAACACTTGGCTAAGCTGTTTATGTTAATGAAAAAATGCAAATACAATATTTTACAGAAGCGAAAGAAAATAAAAGTGACCATGTTATGTTGTTGTAGAAATGAATGTAATGTCTATGCTAAGTCTGGCCTCTTCATCTTTAAGGAACTGTGGAAATAAATATGTTCAGGTAGATGAAGCCTCTACACTAACCTGAGGAGTTGTTAGAAGGAATATGGTAAAGATATGTAGAATAATGACTGTTTTCAAAGTACGTGAGCTGCTTCTACTTAACCTCTCTCATGTTAAGTAAACAAAGAAATTTGACATGAAATACTGTTCTGTATAAGATGTAATATCTCTATTGAGCTAGTTGAGACGCCATTGAAGCCAGAAGCCTAGGAAGGATTCAACAGGCTAGAGATTTATGTGGGTATTGAGAACTTGTAGTCACTGGAGAGCCTGAAACCTCTACCTGAGTTGCAAACCAGTTTCTTTTGGTTAAGGAAGAAATTTTCCCAGGGAGAAACTACCTCGTAGTTGTCCATTGAAACCGTTTGCACTTCTTCATTAACGTTCCTGTACTGACTGTTCCGTTATTAGGTGAGAACTTTTCCTTTTTATTTCTTCTTCCTCAAATACAGACATCTCAGAAGCTCTTAAAATGCAGAGAAAAAGGTGAAATGATCTAAAATCATTTGCTAGCTCCAGTTTTACTACAGAAGGAAGGATTGCTGGGATGTTTCAGTGGAAAATCTAGAAGCAAGTTTTGGATATTGCCTCTGTCAGATGAAGTAATTTGAAGGTATATGGATTACTGTCAAAAAGCAGCTGTACCTTGATGTAGTATATGCTCTCAATGAGACTATCTGGAGTGTGCCCTTTGGCTGCTTCCCAGTGATCTGGAAGGAATCAAACATCTGTCATACCTTACAAGTTGTTGACGTAAAGAAAGACAGCATATCAGCAATGCCTTTCTCCAGCGCCTCAGAAGGGAAAAAGCAGAAACAAACCCAAACAAACAAAAAAAACCAGAGCAAAACTGTAATAAGGGGATTTCAATTTCATGGGGGAAAATGAAGAGAAACTAGGAAGGGAAAGAAGCTGTTAAAATAACTGTGGTACATATAATCTATGAGCCAAAACCACTTACCTGTCGAGTGACATTGTGAGGTCTGAAGGGAGCTTTTTGATCTCAAACCCTAAGAAAAACTAGGTGGAGAAGCAAGAATTAATGAGTAAAGTTAGGTAAGAGGCTTGCTGTGTCCTTAGTAATCTGAACGTTCAGAGCTCTGCACAGATCTAATAGTCACTTACCACATTTTCCTACAGCTGTAATTTATTGCTTAATTAGAAAAATTGTCTTTAGGCTCTATATCAATAGAATGGCCATTAAGGAAAGGCATTTTTCAAAGCTACCAAGCCCATTATATAGAAACTGCTTAAGAAAATCCATTTCTGCCCTGCATAGTGTTAGCTCTGTTTAACACAGCTATGCACAGCCTTAATTTATAATGCTGTCTGAGGGCTCTGCACAGAAGGCACGCTCTTTATTTTGCCTTCAGTTCTTCCCACCTCCATATATTGTTTTACAATAAATGATTCAGTATTTCATTGCCAGGACTATAGAGTGTCTAGCAATAATAATTTTTCTTATGTTTGATGTGAACTTAAAAATGATTTAAGAGTCCTCACACTCTACCAAACTCAGAAGAACATGCAGTAATTGACACGTGTTCACTTTCATGAATAAAGGCAATATGTTAATAGATTGCATTGTGATACGTTTAATAACTGTCATGGTCACTATAATTGAAATTGTGTGCTATGTCTGTAACAGACATGGGCAGCCTTACTCAACCCCATGAGCAATGTGCCAGAATCTTCATGTGGCTGGCTGCAGCAGAGTACATATGTCAGAAATTTGGGAGCTGTTCTCAGGCAGAAGTTGTTAATGGGTCTCTACAGCTCTTGCTGTGAGTATGAGGCATATAACTGGATCTTAGCACTCTCTGATAATGCCACTCTTCAGAGCCACATTGGCTTGATTTTACTTGCTCCTGAGATTTCAAGTTATTTTGCTGTTCCTGTATAGACTTAGGCTGATGTGGAAGCCATCCTTGAAGTACTAGAGAACTGCTTAAGACCAGTGATTGGCCACCTTTGGCCTTCTGAATTCCAACTGAGTTCAAATACTGTTAGTAAATACCACTTTCTGAGAGCCAAGAGGGTGAAAGTAGGCAGGAAAGTCTCCTGCCATATGCAAGGCCACTAGCAAGCTCCCTTCAGGCTACCTAGGAAAACACAGAAATTGATATCTTGTCTTACTGGAAAGTAAAAATCACTAAACAGAACTGGGGTTTTAGCTAAACCCAGGACATACCTGTACCAGGCATGGAAGTAATATAATAAAGATGACTCCTAACTGGATGACTTAATCAGCCCTTCAAAGATCTATTTTTAATGAGATTTTTTTTTTTAAATGCTGCCAGTTGATAATGTATATTGTCTTATGTAAATGGGTCAAAGCATTGTACAAAAATTTCCATGGAGACTTTCTGTGACTCCAAAGTGCTCTCCAAGTTAATTAAAGTCTTGTGTTGCAAGGAAAAGAGGTTAAATGTTAGAAAATCTAGTACTGGTATATAGATCTGCAGTCAATTCTGGTTGGCTTATCTTAGGGATACCTATCATCATTGACAACGTAATCATAGAATCATAGAACAGTTTCAGTTGGAAGAGTCCTTCAAGATGATCGAGTCCAACCTTTGTCCTAGCCCTATCAACACCACTAAACCACGTCCCTCAGCACAACATCTGCCCGTCTCTTAAACCCCTCCAGACACGGTGACTCAACCACCTCCTTGGGCAGCCTGTTCCAGTGCCTGACAACCCTTTCAGCACAAAAAGTCTTCCTAATACCCAACGTGAACCTCCTCTGGCACAGCTTAAGGCCATTTCCCCTTGTCCTATCACTCATCACTAGGGAGAACAGAGCAGCCTCACCTCACTACAACCTCCTTTCAAGCAGTTTTAGAGAGACGTAAGGTCTCCTCTCAGCCTCCTCTTCTCTAGGCTAAACAGCCCCAGATCCCTCAGCCGTTCCTTGTGCGACACATGCTCTAAATCCTTTACTAGCCTGGTAGCCTGCCTCTGTACCCTCTCTAGCACCTCAATGTCCCGCTTGTAGTGAGAGTCCCAAAACTGGACAGACGATCCTTAGTTGAGCTCATCAATGAGGACTGCTCACCTCCCTTTTTTTCCAGATTATTAAAGAGTAGGTTTTTATTTTTAATTTGTGCATATTAAGTGCATCCATGTAATACAAAGAGAAATATTATATTTCTTACTAATTTTTTAGTAAATAAAACTACAGTGAGGCAAGTGTGCATATATAGTACTTTGGGACTGCATTGTGTTGTGGCTACTGAAATGTGATGGTTTTAAGTTAGAACTTGGGCATTCATTGAAGCAGGCTTCTATCAGACCCTTGACTGTGAGTCATTACTGAAGACCAAATAATGTGCAGTGCCAGGAGCAAAATGCAGCACATTGTTCAGGCAGTGCTTAACTAAGAGTAGTTAAAATACATACTGGAATTGAAAGTCTGCAGAAACATGGTAAACAACTGAGTTGTTGCATTTTAGCAGTGATTCACTTGATATCTGCAAGCAGTCGATACCAGCAAAAAGAGTCAAAGCACATGAATAGAGGCTTTAAGAAACCCTGCAAAAATGCAGAGCTGGTGGACTACTGTTGAACAAAAACATCCATTCCACAGAAGAGAAATAACATACTCAGTGCATAAATGAGCAAAACCATACCTTCCCTGACGCTGAGCTTTTAAGTAGCTACCACAGTAGAGCTGAAAAAAGTAAAAGAGATTTGGAACAGAAGAAGACATAGAGGGGTCTGCACTTACTTGGACTTGAGAATTTGTTCCTAGGGAATTGTTTCTAATCTGGCTTTTTCCACCAGCGACTGCAGATCACTGAGGTGAAAATAGATGAGCGTACCTTGTTCAATATATAAGTAGAGATGGTGAAACTAAAAATGATCACCAAATTGTCTGCAGTTCTGAGGTACTGTGTCTGTGAGCATCAAACTAAGTTATACTGTGTGGCACCATGTTCTCATAAGCATATGGTCAAAATTTGGTGATTGAGGCTTATGTTAACATAGCCACTAAAAACCACAAATGCCATTACACCAAACAAACAAGAAGGATTTAGCAGGATTCCAAGAATTTTAAAAGATTAATATACCTTTGAAAAGTTTGTGTTAAATGAAATCGATAATAAATGGCTTTATTGCTGTTTCCTAAGAAGTCTGAGGGCTCAGAGGAAGGCCAGCTATGGATTTGTGGTCTGAACATTGTATGTGGCAGTCTGGTTATAAAGAAAAAATTAAAAAAACCCACGTATTAGATTTAGAGAAAGTGACCTTTGTTATCTGCTGCAAAAAGAGCTATGGAGGGTTTGTGGATAGTAATGCCAATAGTACAAAGCAACAAAGATTGCATATTCCAAATTATTACTATAATAAGTTTTTTCTGCTATATAGGTGCGATTTCTTTTTTTAATGAGATGAGACTGGAAACTTTTGTACTATTTTGGGTCAATACATTATAAAGAATACAAAAGAACAAGACTAAATTGAAGAGCAGAAAAATCAGTGACAAGGGAGGCAGAGATATTTTATACTTGCATTGAATGAACCATATGATTGGAGACACAGCCAAGGCTTTTCATATATGTCAAAAATATAGGCCATGGCAAGTGAAAAAATTCATTATTGATAGTGTATGCAGAAGTGGCTCCCTAGGGAAAAGCAGACACAGATTTGTTTATATTGCTGTAGGGAAGGGGAATCATGTATTCTGTATTTTTATTCTTATTTCCTTAAGAGAGCTTCAAAATATCTTTCAGTAGCTCTCACAGCAAATGTAGATAAACTATATGGTTTGATACGTGATTATATCAAATCTTTATTTTGCTGAGTAACGTTATACTTCATCTAGTAGTATATGGAAATAGATCGTATTTATGTGGGCAAGAGTGAAAGGCTTTGCAGTTAGATACAGGTCTAAATATTTGAGTGTTGCTATCCATTATTTTCATTCTTAAAAGGCTAGTGAAAAATGGTTTTAAAAATGAGCTATAAACTAACAGGCTGTAGAATTGTACTTGGATCTGTATTAAATCCTGTAAGATGGCAAAACAATGCAACCGAATCATGGATTGTCATCTTCTGTAACCAAAATGTGTTCTTGGTAGCAGAGGTCAGTTGCTGTAAATGTAGAGGGCTACAGCAACAGAGGACAGTCAGAACTCAACAAGAATTTGTGAATTAGCAGCATTCCACATAAGACTGTCTTCAGAGTGGTCCCAGTGATTGCAGATTTCACTGTTTTCACAAAAAATAGTGGACTATTTTGCAGACCAACAGGAGATTACCATAAAAAGCTGAAGCATCAGAACTACAGGGTCTAACCCCTCCAGAAGAAAGAAATTGGTTATTGTTACCTGACAGCAGCGATGCTGGCATGTTTTAGAAGACTTGTGAATGTACTTATATTTACAAGGAATCACACAGAGTATTTGAATGCTGCTAATCTGTTTAGTTAATAAATTAATTATAAGAATTTATATTAATTATAAGTTTCCAAGAACCTTAGTTTTATGATGCTCATTTCAGACATTTTCCCTGACTTGAATTCATAACTTCAGTAAGCTTGTGAGTCATTTTTGGTATTCAGCATTGTAATTTGACCTTTCTTTTGGATTTCTCTAGTTACAGATATTTCCATTTCTAATACTTAATAGTTGGGAAATTTTATTGTATTCATTATAATTGTTAGCTGTGAAATGTTAATTGAACACTGCTAGTTTGTTTAGATAATAGTTCTAGATCGATTCACAGATTTTTCTGATTGAAGTTCTGTGTTAGATTAGTACACAAATTATTATAAAGCTTTTATAACTGTTATTGATTCTATTGGTACTATACCAAACTCAGAACATGCCACTATGAAAGATAGGAATATGGTTATTAATTGTTCCTGCGTGATTTGGGGAGTAAATGCTTCCATGGTTACTGAATTCTTCAATTTTTGGTCTTATCATTGAGAGGAAACATATATGAACATCTCTATCTCTAAATCAATGTCAACAGTCTAATTTAGCAAAATTATTCTAGTTTTTGACTCATAACATTTGCAATTCTGTGTTTAAAATTACGAAACATTCTGTAATTTTAGCGATGTTCTTGGTTAGATCTTCCAAGTTTTACTTTAGACGTAATATTCGCCTATCAGTGTAGCTTGTATGTGAAAGTACACAGTGATTTTTCCTAGAGCTCAGACACACAAAACATCATGCCTTAAAATGCGATACTATGAGTAACAACTAGAGTGATCTTGCATTGCAAAAATCTGCCAGTATTTATCATCATCAATGATTAATTGTCAAACTGTATATTAAATTTTTGTCCCAGCTCCTACATATTTTAAGCATTACTTGCTCAGTGTGCTTACTTTTTTCAAGATTTAAAGCTTGAAGTTTGTTTGGTAGGTATACATATTATACAAATTAGACAGTCTCTGTTCCCATCACCTTGAATGATTTGCAAAAAGTACTGGAGATCTAAGTTCAGAAAGCCCAACAAAATCATTTCTGCTGACCCGTTAAGTTCATGTTTTATATCTGGATAGACATGAAGGATAGAGACAAGTTATCTGAATTATTTGACTTGGTTAAAGTTTAAGGCTGGGGCAGTCACTAAACATTGACAGATGCTCTCTACGATCCGCCCAGGGGAGGATAACAAGAGAAACAGGGAGAGAGGCTTTGTGGTTGAGTTGGCTTGCTTTACTCCCCTCACATCTAGTCTCTGAAACAGACCAGAACCATGTGCCACCCAATAAAAAGTCAGATTCTATTTGTGATTTTGATCTATTTCTAATTATTATCTTGTTTTTTGATGTGATGCTGATTAGGAATGAGGTGCAATTTCATTGCAGGTTTTTTCCATTAACAACAGGATTGTGGATATTTTAACATCATAAATGAGGAACTTATTCTACTCAAAAAACAATACCAACAGTACTCAAAATTGTGATAGTGATGTGCAGCTTTTGAATGATATTTGCAGGAACACAAAGTTCTATGTTTGTTGTAATGGTGAATCCTCTTTTCCTTCTTCTGGCTGGACACGATAGTTAGGCATTATTGGTAGGTAAAGTTGGTTAGCCTGAGGTGGAAGAGGCCTAAATTTTATTTCTAGAGAAGCTTAAGTTCTGGGAGAGGTCTGTGAAAAATATGGTTGTTGGTAACATGGTATTTTGTTGAGATCCTAGCTATATCCATTTGAAAAAGCTAAGATTTTTCCTGATATGGGCTCTTGAAGATACTTCATGCCCTTACATCAGAAGAGTCTCTTTTATTTTGGGGATGAGTCTCTGACCTCTCTATCTCTTTCCTATTATAACTCCCACTTTTTGCCTTCAGTGGGGTTCACGTTACTCGTAAAGGATAATACCCTTGGACAGTACCCCTGAAATAGCTTTTAGGTCTTGAAAAAAGGCAGCGAGTCTTCCCTTTTGAACTTACAAGTTACCCTGTCCAGTATTGCTTGTGTTGCTTATCAGCATACAAAAAAGAAGGAATAGCTGGAGCAAAGGTTCAAGTGTACTTTTGCTTGGCATTTTCAGCGATAGCAAGCCACAGTGATCTGCCACAACAACAATTGCTGTATTTTTGTCTTCCACACTTGGAGGACTATGAAGGCAGCCAGGCTTTTGATGTTCAGGTTATGAAAAGGTCCTTGTTAGTTTCTTGAACACAGGAAACTTGGCCTAGGCAGTTACCTAATTGGAGGGTAATGCAGGTTAGAGCATTATTTCTGAAGAGGAGTTTGTCTCTGACACAGGCCATGCCTGTCTTTCTGTGGAGAGAAAAGCAGTTTCAGGAGAATAATGCAGGTAGCCTAGAAACAAAGGAAAATTAAGGATCCTGAGGTTAATAGCAGCAGACATGTAAGGACAGGAACATTTTTTGGCCATTTTATATGCCAGTGTGAGAGCTGTTAAAAATTCTGCAACTATCTGCATTCTCTGAGTCAATATGTTCTACAAGAAAATGATTGGAAATATTAACCCACTTCATATTAAAAAAGACATAACTGCAAAATTCTGAATTTGAGTTCAAGTATAGCTTGTTTTCCTGTGAATTCATGCAAAAAAATAGCCCTTTTCCCAGAGATTTTGTTCCCTGTATAGAGACTTCCACTTCTTTGATCATACTGGTTTTCTGAGTGAAAGAGATTGTTTTCTAGGTAATCAGTAGCTGTTCCACATACAAGCTTTACCACTAAACTTCTGTATATTCAAACCCTGACTTAGCTGAGTGAACGTAGTATCCTCGTAAAAGGATATCAGCCATGTAGTAGCTGGCACAGTGCAAGGTATTCCCGAGTGTGTACCCTGTATGTGTCCTTTAAAAAACTTGAGCAATTACATGACAAAATAGAAAATTCGAAGTACTAGAGATCTGCAATATTAAAAGCTAGCAGGTGAACATTATTTGACAATCAGTGGTTTTTAAGTGCTTCCAAGTCTTAGTCCTGCTAAGTCTAGTAGTAGGCTGGAGATAAACAGCTAGAGATGACTACAGTTGAAAATGTTTATGTAAACCTCCATTTGCAGATCAAATGAATTATAAAAGAATACATGTGCAGGTGGGCTCGGAGAGATGGAAAGTTTCAAAATTCTAAGTGGGAGGGACTGAAGAAGTAAAAACTATTTTTACAGAAGTAAAATCTAATTTGTAACTTAGGAAAACTCTAGATAGACTTTTGCATTTGCTTAGTGTGTTTTGCCTGGTATGGTTTCTCTTTGTGCTTTTCCCAGCCACAAAGTCTGTGGATGTTTAATTCCATTAAGGATCTATAAAATGAGACTCTACTTTGTATTACAGGGGTAGTTTGAAAATGTTTTCTAGATGAATAATGTTAAGCATACAGTCACAAAATTCACAGCCATATTAAGGGAATAGAGGAACTCTAATGACAACTGAGAGGTGTTACCTATTTGTTTCTATTTAGATGATTCACCATATATTTTGTAATTTGCCAAGTCTCTAACGCAAAGAATAGCTAGATTTAGATGAGAAAAAACAGCTTCCATCTGTTAAAAAAAAGAAAAAAGAAAAAAGAAGGATGAGAAGGAAACTCTTGGGGGAAAAAAAAATTAGTTCTGGAAGCTGTATTTGACATCCAGTGGAAACAGCATAACAAGGCTCCTGCTTGTGTTTTGTGCTGCTATGACCAATAAAATGTAGATAAATAAAAAGGTAGTGAAAGGTTCATGCTTTTTTTGGCGTCTGAGTCATGTCCAAAATTGGTTTGTGCATGTTATCTCACCTCTTGTTTTCATAAGGAACCGTAGGTTGGCTGTTATTCAAAAAACTGAGGGAAGTGGCCACTGTGTTATGCCATGTGTGCAGTGAGGTGGCAAGGTTTTTTGAGAAGCCAGACTGCATATGAGGAGCTTGATGAGATGTTATATATCTGCTGTTGCTCTCCAATCTCCATATTACAAGAGAGCTGCTTAAGAGGGAAAAATGAGGTAAAAGAAAGGAGCTGCTTTCCCTGCCGCTTTGCCTTGCCCCTCCTTTCTTCCTTTGCTGGATCATTTTGAAGGACTCAGAAAGAAGCAGATTGTGCAAGTCTAGGGATAGTCTATTTCTGTGTTTGCAGTTCCCAGAACTTGCAGGATTACCAAGATGTTTTGATTGGTACTTTCTAAATGATGTTTACTGTAACTGATGATTCATTCACAGCTGTTTCAGTAACTGTTACTTGTATCATTTATGTATTTCAAAACAGACAGGTTTGGCAGGGACTCAGCAGTAGGAGCTCAAGATTTGTAACTCGTGCAGGAGCCCTGTTTCTTTGGTGAAACCCTCAGATAAGGAAGGCCTTTTGACCTGAAAGAATGTTTTTGCTTTAGTTTCTGATATCATGGATTCACCATGTCTCCTAGGAATGGAGAAATGGATGGAGGAGTCTTCCTGTGCTTTTCCTGCATGAGTGTGAGGGGAGGAAAGGTTTGTTGCTCATCTATGCACAGTTGTCCTATCCAGGTTCCCTTATGTTGTAGTGCACATTTGGAACCTCCTTCTTCTTTTGGGATCACAGGAAAAGGCCAGCATATAAACATTGAGAGAAATTTAAGGGTGCCAGCACGCAGGCTGGTGGGCTTTTTACCACCCTCTTGACACTGATAAAATGCATGACTCAAATAGTCATTTTTATACTGCAACAGTTTGGGAAAACTCACAAATTGATACACAGATGTTTACTGTGCGTTTCAGAATAATGTGGGATTTGGTGATATGAGAATTGCTGGGGCTTGTGCAGAAGGCTCCTTCTGGCTCAATTTTTGCATGCCTAGTATGTTTATTTTTAATCCGGTTTAGAGACCTGTGCCTGTCTAAATTTGTTAATCTGATGTCTGCTAGTCCCTATTTGGGGTTTGGGATTCCCCACTCTGTTCTGGGTTACTCATTCTGCGAACAGAGATGAGTCATGCTCTTCTTGTGAATATTAAGACTTGTGGAACTGGAAGTGGAACTAAATCACACAGGAGGTTCTCCAGGGTGGTATTCTACGAAGAATGCATAGTAGTTGTCTCTAATTCAGCTGCTTGGGGAAAAAGCTGCTGCACTTAACCGTTCAGAATTTAAGAGATCAAAAGAAAAGGAAGTCTTGACGAAAGTGATTTTTAAATGCAAATGATTGGGTTTAGCTTAATGGTAAGAATTACTGGATTTTAGTTCTTAACCCACACTTATTTTAACTATTATAGCACCATATTACACCCAATCATTGATAATAAGCTGTAACATTAGTGATGGTGGTAATGTATTCTCCTTTATATTCGTCAAATTAATCCCTTGGATATTTTGTTGAATTGCATTTGCCTTGCTCTTGGAGTTAGTCTGTCTTTAGCCCATTGTATGTGGGAGATCCACACACCTTTTAGCAATTTTTACAGGTCTTTCAGCAACAAAGAACTATTTTTTTGCTTTTCCAGTAAGGCGTACATATTATAGAATCAGAACTTCCTCTTTAGAAGATACTGTTTAAGGGAGCTGAAATGATAGACATACAAACCTGCTACAGATATGTTTTTGAAAATATAAACCCCAAAACTCAGTATTCACACAGCATTTGACTGTGTCTCTTTGTGTCTTCTTTTTTTTTTCAATTTTTCTTTTCTGTTAGCGTCCTAGAAAATCCTTAAGCATCAGAAGAAGCTAGAACTTGATGCAAGCAGATTAAGACTTTGACAGAATGAAATACCCCATTATGGAATCATCAACATCATTTGTTATGGCACCTTCATAAGAGATTTCAGTAGTGACTCTCATTTATACCCACATAATAGATTTCAACTGAGTAGCCAGGAGTGTCTCCTCAGTAAAGCCCTCTCTTCCCCCACCACTGTATAACAACATTTAGCAAAATAACCTTTCTCTGAATATTTTAATAACTGCTAGCTGAGAAACATCACTCCCAGGTCTTGCATATTGGTTTGGTTTTTTAGCTTTTGCACATTTATTTATTTGTTCTAAGCTTTGAGCAAAACAGTGCAGGGTTTCTATAAAACAAATGCAAAGATGAAGGTGAACTTGTAAAGAATAGTCAAGCTATGAGACAACTTGAGCGTTTTCAAATTTTAAAGCTATTTCACATTTTTAGATTACTGTTAATGATTAGAGCATAGTTTCTTATTTACGGTTCTATGCATGCTTATACATGCCTAAAATACTGTTATTTTGAAGATGGTTTCAGCTAAAAATATTTGATGTTGACTGTCAAAATGCTGCTGAAGAGGAGAGTCTGATTTCAGAGGATGATGTTTTCTAAGCAGATGTTTCCAGTTTTTATAATACTATTGATCTTAGTTCTAGCAACACAGTCTGAACTGGTGCAAGTATTTTCAGATGGCATATGTATGTAGGAGGTAGTTTTGTCAAAATGTCTCAGGCGTGATTGTTCTAGAGATGTATATGACAGCAGGTCACTATTTAGCCATCAGTATTCATGGCTGAAGTATTTTTTAGAGCATAGATTTAATTTGACTTGACATGTGGCAGAAGACATCTCTCATCTGTTGTTTTTATCACTTCTACCTACTTGTATATTTTTAAAATAATAGAAAAATAGTGGAAAATGTGTATTACTTTTTTCTGACAAGAAAATATTGTCATTTTACCTTCTAGCCATAGAGATGATTTCACAGAACTTTACTTTTAAGCCCTTTAGTTTTTTTAATTTTTATTTTTATAACTTCTCTACAAGAATTATCTCCTTTTTGCACCACAGGCATTGATTAATTTGATTCTAATTTGTGGAATAAATGCCCATAATATGGTTCTTTTCATTACATCAGCCAGGGTAAAAGATTACTATTTTCTGCGTGCTTTTATTTTTCTAGTAAAGCAGTTATTAAATTTCTCCTGTTTTTAGAAGTAGAAAGATTGCATAGAAACTTTCAGCATTAGCCGAAGATATTTTTCATTTGGAGATGAGGAAGTTTCTGACCTGGGTCAGAAGTTATCTGAATATTAAGACAGTTTCCTCTAACCTTTGCAGAAGTTGCAGTATAAAAAAAAAGTTCATAATTCTGATACATATGTAACACTGTACTGAAGTGCAGATAGAACATTATCCTCTTTATTCATGTCTTATCTCTTTAAACTGAGCCCTGTTCATATACATGTAACTATGGATTTGTCATAAATATTCTGTATACATGGCTAAGGAGGTAGCCTGGTGCCACATTTTCTCTGTACATGTTACAGTACTTCTGCATATAGCAATGCATACAGTTGGAGAGAGCCAAGTTATACACCACTTCACATCCACTTTCTGCTACAAGAATACCAGAAGATAAGACTAGAGAGTCTGTTTCCTGTAAGAAAGTTTGCTCTGGTGGCATTAGACCCAGAAGTAGGAGCTGTTCACAGACTATGGGGAAAAGAGATTAGATACCCCTCAGTGTTTGGAATGAGATACTATTTAGATTCAGAGCCATGCTTCCATGGGGCTACATTGCAGTTCTCTTGAGCCTCCGTGGAAAGACTAAGGCAGAGGTTTACATGTGTCCTCTGGCCATGGATTTGTAGACGACTCAGTCTTCTTTATGTGTTGATGTTCATTCTTCAGGAGATGCAGGTGATCTTCTGTTTTACAGATGTCGATACTTTCTGGGAAGTATTGATGCAACCATCGGGGAACCAAATGCAGTGTACTGTGATAACGGAAGAGACTTTTTTTTTCACTCCCACAGTGGATATGAGTCTGAGACAAAATCCAGTTAAGACAGTAACTTCATGGTTTTTGTTGTAGAGTGTTTTATTGGTGTGACTGTGTAGCCTGAGTTCACATTTGAAGGTCGGAAGAGGTAGAGTTCACTGTATAAGTAGCCTGCATTGTTTATACATCTTGCATGGGTGCTGCTGTGCTGACCTTTCAGCTCTAGCCCTGTTATAGCCCCCAGTGTTTAAGACAATTCACTTTCTCCAAATTCAGTTGTGTCTTACAGAAATATTTGCACTAAGATAATGCTTCCCATAGAGCCTGTGGGTAGAACGTGAAGGTGTCATGAATGGGTAATTTAGATCACCGAAAGGACCACTGTCAAAGGTATCAGCAAAAGTGGTTTTAATATGATGTGATAAAACTGCAACTTTAAAAAGTTCAATGGTGAGGTTTACTCTATTACCAAAGCATTGCATATTGTCAGAGTAAAGGCTGTGGCTTTACTGTCAGTGGGGTCATAAGTGACATTAACTAGATGCCACCAGGATTGGAATTGCCTTTCAAATTCAGTTGCGTTGTCAGGGTAAGGTGCCCTCTTCACCTTCTCTTACAGTCGCTGCCACAGTGGATTGTATCCGTAGTTGAGCCTGAATACAACTAAGAACGGGAGAGACTTTAATTTGGTTTGCACCTAGCGTGTTCACAATTAGTTAGCCATCCTTTTTGTTAATTCTTTCTCATTTGGGTAATGTATTAGATAAATGCCATTGTTTCATTCCTAGTGCTGACAGAGAAGATTGCAAGGGATGATCTCATTTGTAGAAATTACTTGTTGCTGAGTTAATTTTGTTAGCTAAAACTTCAGTCTCCATGTTGTTTAATGTTCTTAAGACACCAGTCACATCTCATCTTGATCATTTTGGAGAGGTGAGGGTTCATCTGTGCAACCACACTAACCGTCTTGCATAGAACGTAGTTAAGAATGATGAGCAGGTAGGTTTAATTGCAGAGATATTGATCTGCGTTGATAGTTCCACTTGTTTAAGGGACCGTGATGGATAAAACAGCACTCGAAGTTTGCCAGTGTATTTAAAAGCTTAAGGTTCAATTTTGGAAATTTGTGGGGATAGAGTTTTCTTTCCTTTACAATCAGGGTGGATGTTGAGTGAGGAGTGGCTCAGTAATGTCTGTTTTAAACTTAAATGATAGTTCTACATCCCTGTGAGACCAGAGGCAGATTGTAAAAGCAGCTCATGCTAAGATAATTTGTACCTACAGTCCAGTCTTTCAGATGTACAGTGTTTTGTATCAGCCGTGTTGGATGTAATGTGCACAGAAATCTCAGTCACCTTCTCATGGGTAGAGCTAGTGATCATTGGGCATCCTTTTTTAATTTCTTTTCCTGCCATTCCCTGAAGTCAGGGAACTTTATTAACATCAGTTTTGGTTTTTTCCCAGCTCCATTTGTTTTTTAAGTATACTTCAGTTCCATGCATGACCATGCTGGAAAGAATTAAATCTCCCTTACTAAAGACTGTTCCTGTAGTCCTGATATACTTCAGATGAGCTTGAGACCATGGCTGCCCTAGGGTCCTTTGACCACAGGTTAGGAGAAGGAGCATTGTTAGGGTTTGGAATAGTAACATGAACACAGCATTTCCATTTGCCATCCTGCAGGGTGCTGTGAGAGGAAAAGGGAGACTTAAGTGGTGAGAGTCCAAACACGTTACCCTCATTAAAAAGAAGGAAAAATCCACTGTGCACCAGTTCTGTGTTTGCACCACTGCTGTAAATTTTTCCAGGCAAGCAGGCCACGGCTTTAGTTAGAGTCATAACTACAGTTCCAATTTGTGGTAAATTTACTGTTACAGGTCATCCTGGCTGTAATGCTGTTGGATGTTTTCCTTCATCAGAGGGTGGAGCATCAAGCTCAGCTTTTGCAGAGTGCTCAGTTCACAGGGATCCCAGTGGACCCATACAGATTATTCAGTTGATGAAGTACTTTGGAAAGTCAAGGATCCCTCTGGGGCTCGTGTGGCTTAAGGCCAATTTTCAATAAGCCATTAGCTCTTTCTACCATCCCATTTGATTGAGAATAATTTGGGGGGTAGAATACTCATTGATTTTCTTCTTGTTTTGCTCATTCTTGCACTGTCTTACATGAGAAGTGTGAGCCATTATCACTTCGGACATCAGGAATTAGGTGGACCTGAGAATCAAAATGATAGCCTTTATACTGTATTTAGTCCATAGTTTTTTTGGTGGTTAGTTGCCATAAGCAAGTCAGAGACTAATTGCACTCCTGTGAGGATATACTGCTATCCTGGAGAAGGTTTGAATAGCTTGATACAAAGAATTTGCCGTGCAGACCAGAAAGTTTTCCCTTCATTGATATGTAGAGGTGGTGCCTTAGCAGGATGATGTGCTTGTAATTTCAGTCTACACCGGGAACATTCTGTAAGGATAATTTCACAAGTTTTTCTTTTTATAGCTCAACCCTTGCTCTGTACAGCAAAGGAAATTGCTTTTTTACCCACCTGACCTGATTTTTGATGTAGCCATTCTTCCAACCAATAGCACTCGGGATTTAAGGATTTTCCTATTTTTATTTTCCTAATTTTAGTCAATTCATTCACCTTTTGGTTCAGTTTCTGATTCATTTATTGTTCTTGGTGTGAGCTTTCATCCATCCATCCCATCTTGAATGACCTGGCTATATTTAGTAATAGTTGCCAATCTTGAGCTCTCCAAACTGGAGATCTCTTTGCTTCCCAGTTCAGGGATTCCTGTTGACAAGAGCCGTGGTGTGCCGCCAGCCCACACAGCACAGGAATTGACTTAGATAAGTATGGCTCCATTTTGTGCTGCTAGAACAACTGACCATAGTTCTGCTACTTGTGCACTACCTTTACCTTCTTCTGTTACATGTTTGCCAGGGGTAATTTCTAATGCAAGGGCTTTATACCGCTATCTGCCTTTTACCCTCTTTGCTGAAGCATCAGTAAACAAAACATCTGTAGCCAGTGTTTTCTCAGTGAGGAGAGATGCATTTAGAGTTGGTGAAGCTTTAAATGGCAGTTTTAGTGCTAGTAGGTTGGTGTTTACAGGCCTTCATAAATTGGAATTCTTCTTTTTGTGCTTCAATCAATTGCATTTCATCTGCAGCTCCTGTCTGGCATACATACCGTTTCCTGGTGGTGGGTTTCTGTGCAACTCTTTCTGGGGGAGTGATTCCTTTTAGGATTGTTCGTAGCAAATTAAATGGCCCTCTAGTCTGAACAGGTTGCCCCTGGTGTATTTTCTCAGCTTGTTTAACTGCTACAACTAAAGAAAAATACTCTTTTCTCACTTGGAATATCTTGGTTCTCTTTCTTTAAATGAAGTTGAGCTAAACAGCAAAGGCTTTTTTGGCCTGTTCAGCCCAGTCTGGAATAGACTGCAATAAGTACTATGTTCTGCAGACCCACCTTCTGCTATAATAAGGTCATAGGGGTGCAGTGGCCCCAGTGACTGGTAGGTTTTTAATTCTGTATTAAAGTTTTGACTATCTCTTCATGTACTGGCTTCCATTTCCACGATTATACCTTCATAAAAGTTAGCACAGTGGGTGAGCAAGGATGGAAAAACCAGGTACAAGTTTTCACCAGTATCCTAAAGTACCCATAAAT
Source organism: Apaloderma vittatum (assembly GCF_000703405.1). Classification (NCBI taxonomy): domain Eukaryota; kingdom Metazoa; phylum Chordata; class Aves; order Trogoniformes; family Trogonidae; genus Apaloderma; species Apaloderma vittatum. The sequence continues at coordinate 17,989 of NW_009725526.1, forward strand.
TGTATTTCCTTCCTAAATCGGGACATCTCTAATTGTTCTATTTTACTTAGGGGTCTATTATACTTTGCTGAGGGGTGACCTCAGTAATGTTTATTAATATGTAAAGGGTGAGTGTCAGGAGGACAGAGCCAAGCTCTTTTCGTTTATGTCCAATGACAGGACAAGGGCCAATGGGTTCAAGCTGGAACATAGGAGGTTCCACAAAAACATTAGGAAAAACTTTTTCGCTGTGAGGGTGACGGAGCACTGGCCCAGGCTGCCCAGGGAGGTTGTGGAGTCTCCTTCTCTGGAGACATTCAAAACCCACCTGGACACATTCCTGTGTGACCTACCGTAGGTGATCCTGCTTTGGCAGGGGAGCTGGACTAGATGATCTTTTGAGGTCCCTTCCAACCCCTGACATTCTGTGATTCTGTGATACTTAAGGTGCCTGGCAGAATTGCCATGCTACCTGCAACCCACCAAGTACCTGGAAATTTTACTTCTCTACTTGGTCCTTGACATTTTTCAGGTGCAACTTCCACTTCTGCTTTATATAGTGCCTGCCACATTGCTCCTGCCACTTCTCTGACTTTTTCAGGGGAGGTCCCTCCCATTAGAATAACAGCTATATATTGCTACAGTTTCACATCCTGAGGAAGTGAGACTGTAAAAGTACAGCAGACATAACATGAGCAATTGTGAACATTTACACCCCTGTGGGAGTCTGTTAAAGGTGTATTGTATAGCATGAAGATCATATCTCTGATATCTAACACCACCATCCATGGATGCAGTCGCTTGTAGTGTGGCTGTTAAATTTGCAATATTAGGTACTGCGGCTCTTAAGGAAGCTGTGTTGGAGTTTAGGTGCCCAGAATCAATTGTCAGGTGCTGCCTCCCATCTGATTTTCAAACAGGTGAGTTGCATGGGGAGCGAATTCTGGAAATAATATGCCAAGTCTGCATTTACATCAGAAATTCCATTTTG